>NC_143044.1:61557500-61647500 GCF_057628025.1 Oncorhynchus mykiss | reverse complement strand
GTAGTATTCACCATTAGGTATGTAGTATTCATCAGTAGGTATGTAGTATTCATCAGTAGGTATGTAGTATTCATCAGTAGGTATGTAGTATTCATCAGTAGGTATGTAGTATTCATCAGTAGGTATGTAGTATTCATCAGTAGGTATGTAGTATTCACCATTAGGTATGTAGTATTCACCATTAGGTATGTAGTATTCACCATTAGGTATGTAGTATTCATCGGTAGGTATGTAGTATTCATCGGTAGGTATGTAGTATTCATCGGTAGGTATGTAGTATTCATCAGTAGGTATGTAGTATTCATCAGTAGGTATGTAGTATTCATCAGTAGGTATGTAGTATTCATCAGTAGGTATGTAGTATTCATCAGTAGGTATGTAGTATTCATCAGTAGGTATGTAGTATTCATCAGTAGGTATGTAGTATTCATCAGT
This sequence comes from Oncorhynchus mykiss, assembly GCF_057628025.1. Lineage (NCBI taxonomy): Eukaryota > Metazoa > Chordata > Actinopteri > Salmoniformes > Salmonidae > Oncorhynchus > Oncorhynchus mykiss. The sequence goes on along the minus strand of NC_143044.1, from coordinate 61,647,065 downwards.
AGGTATGTAGTATTCATCAGTAGGTATGTAGTATTCATCAGTAGGTATGTAGTATTCATCAGTAGGTATGTAGTATTCATCAGTAGGTATGTAGTATTCATCAGTAGGTATGTAGTATTCATCAGTAGGTATATAGTATTCACCATTAGGTATATAGTATTCATCAGTAGGTATGTAGTATTCACCATTAGGTATATAGTATTCATCAGTAGGTATGTAGTATTCATCAGTAGGTATGTAGTATTCATCAGTAGGTATATAGTATTCATCAGTAGGTATGTAGTATTCATCGGTGGGTATGTAGTATTCATCGGTGGGTATGTAGTATTCATCGGTGGGTATGTAGTATTCATCAGTAGGTATGTAGTATTCACCAGTAGGTATGTAGTATTCATCAGTAGGTATGTAGTATTCATCAGTAGGTATGTAGTATTCACCGGTAGGTATGTAGTATTCATCGGTAGGTATGTAGTATTCATCGGTAGGTATGTAGTATTCACCGGTAGGTATGTAGTATCATTAGGTATGTAGCAGATTAATCATTGTAACCTAGCCAGGACCCTAACACCTAGCAGACTAAGCATTGTAACCTAGACAGAACCCTAACACCTAGTAGACTAATCAGTGTAACCTAGACAGGACCCTAACACCTAGTAGACTAATCAGTGTAACCTAGACAGGACCCTAACACCTAGTAGACTAATCAGTGTAACCTAGACAGGACCCTAACACCTAGTAGACTAATCAGTGTAACCTAGACAGGACCCTAACACCTAGTAGACTAATCACTATAACCTAGACAGGACCCTAACACCTAGCAGACTAATCAGTGTAACCTAGACAGGACCCTAACACCTAGTAGACTAATCAGTGTAACCTAGACGGGACCCTAACACCTAGCAGACTAATCATTGTAACCTAGCCAGAGACAGGACCCTAACACCTAGTAGACTAATCATTGTAACCTAGACAGGACCCTAACACCTAGTAGACTAATCATTGTAACCTAGACAGGACCCTAACACCTAGCAGACTAATCATTGTAACCTAGCCAGAGACAGGACCCTAACACCTAGCAGACTAATCATTGTAACCTAGACAGGACCCTAACACCTAGTAGACTAATCATTGTAACCTAGCCAGAGACAGGACCCTAACACCTAGCAGACTAATCATTGTAACCTAGCCAGAGACAGGACCCTAACACCTAGTAGACTAATCATTGTAACCTAGACAGGACCCTAACACCTAGCAGACTAATCATTGTAACCTAGCCAGAGACAGGACCCTAACACCTAGTAGTCTAATCATTGTAACCTAGCCAGAGACAGGACCCTAACACCTAGTAGTCTAATCATTGTAACCTAGACAGGACCCTAACACCTAGCAGACTAATCATTGTAACCTAGCCAGAGACAGGACCCTAACACCTAGTAGACTAATCATTGTAACCTAGCCAGAGACAGGACCCTAACACCTAGTAGTCTAATCATTGTAACCTAGACAGGACCCTAACACCTAGCAGACTAATCATTGTAACCTAGCCAGAGACAGGACCCTAACACCTAGTAGTCTAATCATTGTAACCTAGCCAGAGACAGGACCCTAACACCTAGTAGTCTAATCATTGTAACCTAGACAGGACCCTAACACCTAGCAGACTAATCATTGTAACCTAGCCAGGACCCTAACGCCTAGCAGACTAATCATTGTAACCTAGCCAGCTAGTACCGTCTGAGGCTGTGGGTGTTAGTGTTGTGAGGTTGTGTCAGCCACCTGATAGGTCTAGATTATTCATGAGTCAGATAGTAACCTAGCCAGCTAGTACCGTCTGAGGCTGTGGTTGTTAGTGTTGTGAGGTTGTGTCAGCCACCTGATAGGTCTAGATTATTCATGAGTCAGATAGTAACCTAGCCAGCTAGTACCGTCTGAGGCTGTGGTTGTTAGTGTTGTGAGGTTGTGTCAGCCACCTGATAGGTCTAGATTATTCATGAATCAGATAGTAACCTAGCCAGCTAGTACCGTCTGAGGCTGTGGTTGTTAGTGTTGTGAGGTTGTGTCAGCCACCTGATAGGTCTAGATTATTCATGAGTCAGATAGTAACCTAGCCAGCTAGTACCGTCTGAGGCTGTGGTTGTTAGTGTTGTGAGGTTGTGTCAGCCACCTGATAGGTCTAGATTATTCATGAGTCAGATAGTAACCTAGCCAGCTAGTACCGTCTGAGGCTGTGGTTGTTAGTGTTGTGAGGTTGTGTCAGCCACCTGATAGGTCTAGATTATTCATGAGTCAGATAGTAACCTAGCCAGCTAGTACCGTCTGAGGCTGTGGTTGTTAGTGTTGTGAGGTTGTGTCAGCCACCTGATAGGTCTAGATTATTCATGAGTCAGATAGTAACCTAGCCAGCTAGTACCGTCTGAGGCTGTGGTTGTTAGTGTTGTGAGGTTGTGTCAGCCACCTGATAGGTCTAGATTATTCATGAGTCAGATAGTAACCTAGCCAGCTAGTACCGTCTGAGGCTGTGGTTGTTAGTGTTGTGAGGTTGTGTCAGCCACCTGATAGGTCTAGATTATTCATGAGTCAGATAGTAACCTAGCCAGCTAGTACCGTCTGAGGCTGTGGTTGTTAGTGTTGTGAGGTTGTGTCAGCCACCTGATAGGTCTAGATTATTCATGAGTCAGATAGTAACCTAGCCAGCTAGTACCGTCTGAGGCTGTGGTTGGTAGTGTTGTGAGGTTGTGTCAGCCACCTGATAGGTCTAGATTATTCATGAGTCAGATAGTAACCTAGCCAGCTAGTACCGTCTGAGGCTGTGGTTGTTAGTGTTGTGAGGTTGTGTCAGCCACCTGATAGGTCTAGATTATTCATGAGTCAGATAGTAACCTAGCCAGCTAGTACCGTCTGAGGCTGTGGGTGTTAGTGTTGTGAGGTTGTGTCAGCCACCTGATAGGTCTAGATTATTCATGAGTCAGATAGTAACCTAGCCAGCTAGTACCGTCTGAGGCTGTGGGTGTTAGTGTTGTGAGGTTGTGTCAGCCACCTGATAGGTCTAGATTATTCATGAGTCAGTCAGATGTAGAAGACAATAGTGCAGTTTGTTCTCAGACACACCATGACTTCCTCCCAAATGGCATCCTATTGGTCTGCTTCACAAATGGCACCCTATCGCATGGCACCCTATCGAATCGCACCCTATTCCCCTTTTAAACACTACTTTTTTACCCGGAGCCTTGATCAACAGTAGTGCACTATAAAATACATAGGGTTCTATAGGGCCCTGGTCTAAAGTAGTGCACTATATAGGGAATAGGGTTCTATAGGGCTCTGGTCTAAAGTAGTGCACTATATAGGGAATAGGGTTCTATAGGGCTCTGGTCTAAAGTAGTGCACTATATAGGGAATAGGGTTCTATAGAGCTCTGGTCTAAAGTAGTGTACTATATAGGGAATAGGGTTCTATAGGGTCCTGGTCTAAAGTAGTGCACTATAAAATAAATAGGGTTCTATAGGCCCCTGGTCTAAAGTAGTGCACTATAAAAGAAATAGGGTTCTATAGGGCCCTGGTCTAAAGTAGTGCACTATAAAATAAATAGGGTTCTATAGGGCCCTGGTCTAAAGTAGTGCACTATAAAATAAATAGGGTTCTATAGGGCCCTGGTCTAAAGTAGTGCACTATAAAATAAATAGGGTTCTATAGGGCCCTGGTCTAAAGTAGTGCACTATAAAATAAATAGGGTTCTATAGGGCCCTGGTCTAAAGTAGTGCACTATAAAATAAATAGGGTTCTATAGGGCCCTGGTCTAAAGTAGTGCACTATATAGGGAATAGGGTTCTATAGGGCTCTGGTCTAAAGTAGTGCACTATATAGGGAATAGGGTTCTATAGGGCCCTGGTCTAAAGTAGTGCACTATATAGGGAATAGGGTTCTATAGGCCTCTGGTCTAAAGTAGTGCACTATATAGGGAATAGGGTTCTATAGGACTCTGGTCTAAAGTAGTGCACTATAAAATAAATAGGGTGCCATTTGGGACCCATTAATAACACAGGAGTTAATCTGCTATGCAAATGTAAACAGGTGAAACCAGTGAAACCAGTCCACGATGACGAAGCACAGTGTGTTTGTGTCATTCCACAGATTCTTCTTCGTGTGGTAATGTACCGTGTGTAACACCATGTTCCACAGATTCTTCTTTGTGTCGTAATGTACCGTGTGTAACACCATGTTCCACAGATTCTTCTTTGTGTGGTAATGTACCGTGTGTAACACCATGTTCCACAGATTCTTCTTTGTGTGGTAATGTACCGTGTGTAATATCATGTTCCACAGATTCTTCTTTGTGTGGTAATGTACCGTGTGTAATATCATGTTCCAAAGGCTCCTGCTAACATTTTATAGTATTCAGAGGTTTTTTTCCAACTCCTTTTGTGTTTTTGGTTTAAATCAATTGTAATTTTCTCCTTTAAACATATACAGTGGCTTGCGAAAGTATTCGGCCCCCTTGAACTTTGCGACCTTTTGCCACATTTCAGGCTTCAAACATAAAGATATAAAACTGTATTTTTTTGTGAAGAATCAACAACAAGTGGGACACAATCATGAAGTGGAACGACATTTATTGGATATTTCAAACTTTTTTAACAAATCGAAAACTGAAAAATTGGGCGTGCAAAATTATTCAGCCCCCTTAAGTTAATACTTTGTAGCGCCACCTTTTGCTGCGATTACAGCTGTAAGTCGCTTGGGGTATGTCTCTATCAGTTTTGCACATCGAGAGACTGACATTTTTTCCCATTCCTCCTTGCAAAACAGCTCGAGCTCAGTGAGGTTGGATGGAGAGCATTTGTGAACAGCAGTTTTCAGTTCTTTCCACAGATTCTCGATTGGATTCAGGTCTGGACTTTGACTTGGCCGTTCTAACACCTGGATATGTTTATTTTTGAACCATTCCATTGTAGATTTTGCTTTATGTTTTGGATCATTGTCTTGTTGGAAGACAAATCTCCGTCCCAGTCTCAGGTCTTTTGCAGACTCCATCAGGTTTTCTTCCAGAATGGTCCTGTATTTGGCTCCATCCATCTTCCCATCAATTTTAACCATCTTCCCTGTCCCTGCTGAAGAAAAGCAGGCCCAAACCATGATGCTGCCACCACCATGTTTGACAGTGGGGATGGTGTGTTCAGGATGATGAGCTGTGTTGCTTTTACGCCAAACATAACATTTTGGTTTCATCTGACCAGAGCACCTTCTTCCACATGTTTGGTGTGTCTCCCAGGTGGCTTGTGGCAAACTTTAAACAACACTTTTTATGGATATCTTTAAGAAATGGCTTTCTTCTTGCCACTCTTCCATAAAGGCCAGATTTGTGCAATATACGACTGATTGTTGTCCTATGGACAGAGTCTCCCACCTCAGCTGTAGATCTCTGCAGTTCATCCAGAGTGATCATGGGCCTCTTGGCTGCATCTCTGATCAGTCTTCTCCTTGTATGAGCTGAAAGTTTAGAGGGACGGCCAGGTCTTGGTAGATTTGCAGTGGTCTGATACTCCTTCCATTACAATATTATCGCTTGCACAGTGCTCCTTGGGATGTTTAAAGCTTGGGAAATCTTTTTGTATCCAAATCCGGCTTTAAACTTCTTCACAACAGTATCTCGGACCTGCCTGGTGTGTTCCTTGTTCTTCATGATTCTCTCTGCGCTTTTGACGGACCTCTGAGACTATCACAGTGCAGGTGCATTTATACGGAGACTTGATTACACACAGGTGGATTGTATTTATCATCATTAGTCATTTAGGTCAACATTGGATCATTCAGAGATCCTCACTGAACTTCTGGAGAGAGTTTGCTGCACTGAAAGTAAAGGGGCTGAATAATTTTGCACGCCCAATTTTTCAGTTTTTGATTTGTTAAAAAAGTTTGAAATATCCAATAAATGTTGTTCCACTTCATGATTGTGTCCCACTTGTTGTTGATTCTTCACAAAAAAATACAGTTTTATATCTTTATGTTTGAAGCCTGAAATGTGGCAAAAGGTCGCAAAGTTCAAGGGGGCCGAATACTTTCGCAAGCCACTGTGTGTGTATATGTGTGTGTATATATATATATTTTTTTTTTTAACCATTCCACATCTGAACAGCATGTGGTCTTCTATCTCCACAGTATAGTGGTGACAATCTGGGCTACGTCTCTACTGTCGTGGCCCACGAGATGGGCCATAACCTGGGCATGAATCACGACGACAGCCGGTGTAGCTGTAATGGAGGGAGCTGTATCATGGCTGCATCGGCAACGTAAGTACTGGCCTCGACTGTCATCGCCACAAAAAAACCCTAAAGCAACATTCTCCTTTCCTGAGCGTTGTCTTTTTCAGAGGCCATCTGCTATTCAACCTGTTTGTTGAACTATAGTATATATATTAACTGTAAGGTCGCCACTGTATTGGTCAACATTATTTACACTCACCTGCTGAGTTGATTTTTTTATTTTATTTCACCTTTATTTAACTCGGCAAGTCAGTTAAGAACAAATTCTTATTTTCAATGACGGCCTAGGAACAGTGGGGTTAACTGCCTGTTCAGGGGCAGAACGACAGATTTGTACCTTGTCAGCTCGGGGGTTTGAACTTGCAACCTTCCGGTTACTAGTCCAACGCTCTAACCACTAGGCTACCTTGCCGCCCCACTATATATACAAAAGTATGTGGACACCCCTTCAAATTAGTGGATCTGGTTCATTCGGGCCCACACCCATTGCTGACAAGTGTATAAAATCTAGCACACTGCCATGCAATCTCCATAGACAAACATTGGCCGTAGAATGGCCCCATACTGAAGAGCTCAGTGACTTTCAACGTGGCACCGTCATAGGATGCCACCTTTCCAACAAGACAGTTGGAAAGGTTTCTGCCCTGCTAGAGCTGCCCCCCGGTCAACTGTAAGTGCTGTTATTGTGAAGAGGAAACGTCTAGGAGCAACAACTGCTCAGCCACGAAGTAGTAGGCCATACAAGCTGCCAGAACGGGACTGCAGAGTGCTGGGGCAAGTAGAGCGTAAATATAGTCTGTCCTCGTTTGTCCTCGAGATCTGTGTGGAAGAACTTGACTGGCCTGCACAGAGCCCTGACCTGAAGCCTTCCCAGAAGAGTGGAGGCTGTTATAGCAGCAATGTTCCAACATCTAGTGAAAAGCCTTCCCAGAAGAGTGGAGACTGTTATAGCAGCAATGTTCCAACATCTAGTGGAAAGCCTTCCCAGAAGAGTGGAGGCTGTTATAGCAGCAAAGGGGGACCAACTCCATATTAATGCCCATGGTTTTGGAATGAGATGTTTGACGAGCAGGAATCCACACACTTTTGTCCATATTGATAAGTGTATGTCTCATAGAAATGGAGTCATTGATTGTGACTGATTTGATTGATTCCATCGGTGTGGTATTCATGTACAGCGTCGTCTGTCTTCCCCTCCCCAGTGGATCCACCCTCTTCAGTGACTGTAGTGCCTCTGACTTTGAGCGCCTGGTCCTGCGTGGAGGAGGGGTGTGTCTGTTGAACCAGCCCTCCCAGTCCAACGTCGTCTCTGTGGGTAAATGTGGCAACGGAATGTTAGAGGAAGGAGAGGACTGTGACTGTGGAACACCCCAGGTACTGTCTGACTCACCTGTCTTCTTGTCTGTCCTTACCTGTCTTCCTGTCTGTCCTTACCTGTCTTCCTGTCTGACTTACCTGTCTTCCTGTCTGACTTACCTGTCTTCCTGTCTGACTTACCTGTCTTCCTGTCTGACTCACCTGTCTTCCTGTCTGTCCTTACATTCGTTGATTCACTCACACATTGAATGGCTTTCTATTATGCTTGATTCGTTGATTCACTCACACATTGAATGGCTTTCTATTATGCTTGATTCGTTAATTCACTCACACATTGAATGGCTTTCTATTATGCTTGATTCGTTGATTCATTCACACATTGAATGGCTTTCTATTATGCTTAATTCGTTGATTCATTCACACATTGATTGATGATGTATAATTGATTCAGAATGATTTTTCTAATATATATAACATTTCTAATGTTACTTTGTGTTAATGGGAGCTTTGGCTGAGTGTTGTATTTTGGATTCATTAAGGATCCCCGTTAGTTCCTGCCAAGGCAGCAGCTACTCTTCCTGGGGTTTATTATGGATCCCCATTAGTTCCTGCCAAGGCAGCAGCTACTCTTCCTGGGGTTTATTATGGATCCCCATTAGTTCTGTCAAGGCAGCAGCTACTCTTCCTGGGGTTTATTATGGATCCCCATTAGTTCTGTCAAGGCAGCAGCTACTCTTCCTGGGGTTTATTATGGATCCCCATTAGTTCTGTCAAGGCAGCAGCTACCCTTCCTGGGGTTTATTATGGATCCCCATTAGTTCTGTCAAGGCAGCAGCTACTCTTCCTGGGGTTTATTATGGATCCCCATTAGTTCTGCCAAGGCAGCAGCTACCCTTCCTGGGGTTTATTATGGATCCCCATTAGTTCTGCCAAGGCAGCAGCTACCCTTCCTGGGGTTTATTATGGATCCCCATTAGTTCTGTCAAGGCAGCAGCTACTCTTCCTGGGGTTTATTATGGATCCCCATTAGTTCTGTCAAGGCAGCAGCTACTCTTCCTGGGATTTGTTATGGATCCCCATTAGTTCTGTCAAGGCAGCAGCTACTCTTCCTGGGGTTTACTATGGATCCCCATTAGTTCCTGCCATGGCAGCAGCTACTCTTCCTGGGGTTTATTATGGATCCCCATTAGTTCCTGCCAAGGCAGCAGCTACTCTTCCTGGGGTTTATTAAGGATCCCCATTAGTTCCTGTCAAGGCAGCAGCTACTCTTCCTGGGGTTTATTATGGATCCCCATTATTTCCTGCCAAGGCAGCAGCTACTCTTCCTGAGGTTTATTGTGGATCCCCGTTAGTTCCTGCCAAGGCAGCAGCTACTGTACCCGAGGTCCAACAACATTAAGGCAGTTAAATATAATTAAACATTTACATTTCAACAGATTTCACAACACATTATGTGTGTTCTCTAAGGCCACTACTTTACAGTACAAAGTGTGTGTGTCCTCCCAGTTCCACTGTTTCATAAGGTTTATTTTTGCCTGTTTAAAAACCAATCTGATTCTCCTGCTGCATCAGTTACCTGATGTGGAATAGAGTTCCATGTAGTCATGGCTCTATGTAGTACTGTGGAATAGAGTTCCATGTAGTCATGGCTCTATGTAGTACTGTGGAATAGAGTTCCATGTAGTCATGGCTCTATGTAGTACTGTGGAATAGAGTTCCATGTAGTCATGGCTCTATGTAGTACTGTGGAATAGAGTTCCATGTAGTCATGGCTCTATGTAGTACTGTGGAATAGAGTTCCATGTAGTCATGGCTCTATGTAGTACTGTGGAATAGAGTTCCATGTAGTCATGGCTCTATGTAGTACTGTGGAATAGAGTTCCATGTAGTCATGGCTCTATGTAGTACTGTGGAATAGAGTTCCATGTAGTCATGGCTCTATGTAGTACTGTGCACCTCCCATAGTCTGTTCTGGACTTGGGGACTGTGAAGAGACCTCTGGTGGCATGTCTTGTGGGGTATGCGTGATGAAGTCAATCTCTCCTCTACATTGAGCCAGGACATATGATTAATGTTAGCTGTCCGTGTACATCCAAGGGCCAGCCGTGCTGCCCTGTTCTGAGACAATTGTAATTTCCCATGTCCTTCTTTTGTGGCACGTGACCACAAGACTGGACAGTAGTCCAGGTGCCACAAAACTCAGGCCTGCAAGTGCTGTTAAGGCAGAGCAGTGCTTTATTATGGACAGACTTCTCCCCATCTTAGCTACTGTTGTATCAATATGTTTTCACCATGACTGTTCACAATCTAGGGTTACTACAAGCAGTTTAGTCACCTCAACTTGCTCAACTTCCACATTCATTACAAGATTTTGGTGAGGTAAGGGTTTAGTGAATGATTTGTCCCAAATACTTTCAGCTTATTTATATTGCCACCCATTCTTAAACTGACTGGAGCTCTTATTGCAGTGATTTCACTTGCTGTGGTAGCTGACGTGCACAATAATGAGTCATAGACACAGTATTTTCTCATAGCCAATTGCAGCTCATTAGTAAAGATTGAACAAAGCAAGGGGCCTAGACAGCTGCCCTGGGGAATGCCTGACTCTACCAGGATTATGTTGGCTTCCGTTAAAGAACACCCCCTGGGTTCTGTTAGACAGGTAACTCTTTATCCACAATATAGCAAGTGGTGTAAAGCCATAACACAGATGTTTTTCCAACAGCAGATTATGACCGATAATGTCGGAAGATGGACTGAAGTCTAAAAAAAAACATCTCCCACAATCTGTTAATTTAATCTGTTAACAGGCTGATTGGTTGGCTGTTTGATCCAGTAAAGGGTGCTTTGCTATTCTTGGGTAGCGGAATGACTTTTGCTTCTCTCCAGGCCTGGGGGCATACACTTTCCTGTAAGGCTTAGATTGAAGATATGGAAAATAGGAGTGGCAATATCGTTCAATATTATCCTCAGTCATTTTCCATCAAAAAATGTCAGACCCATGTAGCTTGTCATGGTTGATAGACAACACTTTTTAAAGAATTCAAAATTACAATGCATGTATTTTATAATTTGGTCAGTTATCCATGGATGTGTCGGTTCAGAATTTAGTTTTTGACATGCCTAAGTTTACTAATCTTGCCGATGTTGCAGGAATGTACCAATAAGTGCTGTGACGCGGCCACCTGTAAGTTGACCTGGGGATCGGCCTGCGCTCAGGGAGCCTGCTGCAAGGACTGCAAGGTTAGTCCAGCTGCTGTCGGTCTTCAAAACCGTATGGATTAGGGCGCTCCCCAAACCGGACAGCAAATCAATGATCTTCAATGAAAGCAGTTTGTTGGTGGGGGAGGGCCTAGGATTGTGTTGAGCTATTTCGTCAGAGGTTTCAACTTGGGAGGTGTCAACTTTTGATTTTAAATATGAAAACCGATTTTGAAAATGAATGTTTCTCCGGCCTAATTTCTCTCCAATTTTTCAGATCAGCGTGTCAGGGACACCGTGCAGGGGATCTGTCAACACATGTGACCTCCCAGAATACTGCAACGGCTCCACCTCCTACTGTCCATCTGACTTCTATATCATGGATGGGCTTCTCTGTGAGAACAACGCGGCGTACTGTTATGAGGGCCGCTGCCAGACCTACGACTACCAATGCAAACATCTTTTTGAAACAGGTACAAAATAAACATATTTATATATTTTATTTTTATTTTCTATATTTATTTTAATTTTATATTTTTTATTTAATTTTAATTTTATATATTATATTTATTTTATACATTTTATTTTTATTTTATACATTTTATTTGATTTTTATATTATATATTTCATTTTAATGTTATATATTTAATTTTATTTTAATTTTATATATTTTATTTTAATTTTATATATTTTATTTTAATTTTATATATTTTATTTTATATATTTTATTTATTTTATATATTTTATTTTATATATTTTATTTATTTTATATATTTTATTTATTTTATATATTTTATTTTATATATTTTATTTATTTTATATATTTTATTATATACATTTTATTTTATATATTTTATTTTATATATTTTTTTATTTTATATATTTTATTTTTATTTTATTTTTATTTTATATATTTTATTTTAATTTTATATATTTTATTTTAATTTTATATATTTTATTTTATATATTTTATTTATTTTATATATTTTATTTTATATATTTTATTTATTTTATATATTTTATTTATTTTATATATTTTATTTTATATATTTTATTTATTTTATATATTTTATTATATAAATTTTATTTTATATATTTTATTTTATATATTTTTTTATTTTATATATTTTATTTTTATTTTATTTTTATTTTATATATTTTATTTTATATATTTTATTTATTTTATATATTTTATTATATAAATTTTATTTTATATATTTTATTTTATATATTTTTTTATTTTATATATTTTATTTTTATTTTATTTTTATTTTATATATTTTATTTTAATTTTATATATTTTAATTTTATATATTTTATTTTATATATTTTATTTATTTTATATATTTTATTTTATATATTTTATTTATTTTATATATTTTATTTATTTTATATATTTTATTTTATATATTTTATTTATTTTATATATTTTATTATATAAATTTTATTTTATATATTTTATTTTATATATTTTTTTATTTTATATATTTTATTTTTATTTTATTTTTATTTTATATATTTTATTTTATATATTTTATTTATTCTATATATTTTATTTTATATATTTTATTTTTATTTTATTTTTATTTTATTTTATATTTTATTTTTATTTTCTATATTTTCTATATTTTATTTTTATTTTATATTTTATTGTATTTTAATTTTATACATTTAATTTAATTTGTATTTTATATATTTGATTGTATTTTTATTTTCTATATTTGAATCAAGAAAGTAACTGTGACCTTGTGACCTGACTGTTAATATTTTCCTTCTTTTATTTCTTAAGTCTGAAATGTTAAATGTTTTGATTTATTTTTCTTCCCAGGTGCAAGCAAAGCAGCAGACATCTGCTTTCAGACGGCTAATCTAAAGGGGGATGCGTTTGGGAACTGTGGCATGACGTCGTCAGGGACCTATGTGAAATGTAGTTTGGCGTAAGTGATCTGAATTTGTCATCGGCATTCATAATTGATGAAAAAGTAAGATTGGAAATGTTTCACTACTGTTAAGTTTTACAACACCTACTCATTCTAGGGTTTTTCTTCATTTTTACTATTTTCTACATTGTAGAATAATAGTGAAGACATCAAAACTATGTAATAACACATATGGAATCATGTAGTAACCAAAAAAGTGTTGGTAGGTTGAGAGAATGTCAAGGCAAAGGGCTCTGTAAAATATATTTTGAATTGTTTAACACGTTTTTGTTTAACACATGATTGTAATTTTGACATTCACATTCTTGCCCCCGGGGCGGAGTGTGGAGCCCCAGCCCCCCGGGGCGGAGTGTGGAGCCCCAGCCCCCCGGGGCGGAGTGTGGAGCCCCAGCCCCCCGGGGCGGAGTGTGGAGCCCCAGCCCCCCGGGGCGGAGTGTGGAGCCCCAGCCCCCCGGGGCGGAGTGTGGAGCCCCAGCCCCCCGGGGCGGAGTGTGGAGCCCCAGCCCCCCGGGGCGGAGTGTGGAGCCCCAGCCCCCCGGGGCGGAGTGTGGAGCCCCAGCCCCCCGGGGCGGAGTGTGGAGCCACTACTGACTCCCTCCCTGTCTCCACTGTGTTACTCCTGACTCCCTCCCTGTCTCCACTGTGTTACTCCTGACTCCCTCCCTGTATAGAGTTACTACTGACTCCCTCCCAGTCTCCACTGTGTTCCTGTATAGAGTTACTACTGACTCCCTCCCAGTCTCCACTGTGTTCCTGTATAGAGTTACTACTGACTCCCTCCCAGTCTCCACTGTGTTCCTGTATAGAGTTACTACTGACTCCCTCCCAGTCTCCACTGTGTTCCTGTATAGAGTTACTACTGACTCCCTCCCTGTCTCCACTGTGTTCCTGCAGTAATGCCATGTGTGGGAAGGTACAGTGCACTAACGTAAACACCAACAACCCTCCTCCTGGAGGATCGGTCAGTAACCAGATCATCGATGGTTCTTCGTGTGTCAACGCAGACTTTAACCTGGGCTCTGATGTTCTGGACCCTGCCTATGTCAACCAGGGCAGTCCCTGCACCAAGGGGAAGGTAAGATTACCATTTTTGGTTTCAGTGTCTTCAACTTTGTCCCTTTCTGTCTTTCTAAGATGATGTCACTTCCTCCACAGGACGGGTGGTGTGTGTTGAGCCATTTCTTCCACAGAGCGGGTGGTGTGTGTGTTGAGCCATTTCTTCCACAGGGTGGGTGGTGTGTACTGAGCCATTTCTTCCACAGGGTGGGTGGTGTGTACTGAGCCATTTCTTCCACAGTGTGGGTGGTGTGTTTGAGACATTCCTTCCACAGTGTGGGTGGTGTGTACTGAGGCGGCAGGACAACCATAATGCCTTGTAGTCATTGCTATGGGAGGTTTGTTTGAATCCAGAGATAATATCCAGGACTCCTCTCTTTTTATTCCAGGCCTGCCTTGACTTCCAGTGTGTGAATGCCTCAGCTCTACTGTCTGTGGACCTCCACTGTGACGCCAACAACACATGTAACAGCCGGGGGGTAAGAGAAGGTCTCATTCTACATACATCACGTACAGGCCATCTGATTGGCTCTTCTGGGGAAAGATCTCACTCTCTAGAAGGGGTTGGTTACATCACGTTTTACAGGCCATCTGATTGGCTCTTCTGGGGAGAGGTCTCACTCTCTAGAAGGGGTTGGGTACATCACGTTTTACAGGCCATCTGATTGGCTCTTCTGGGGAGAGGTCTCGCCCTCTAAAAGGGGTTTGGTACATCACGTGTTACAGGCCATCTGATTGGCTCTTCTGGGGAGTCAAGACCAGTGTCTATTGTATTGGCTGGTTGATTAGTTAATTGTTTGGCTCTACTTGGGAGAGAGACCAGTGTCTATTGTATTGGCTGGTTGATTAGTTAATTGTTTGGCTCTACTTGGGAGAGAGACCAGTGTCTATTGTATTGGCTGGTTGATTAGTTAATTGATTGGTATATCTCCCCCAGGTGTGTAACAACCAGGGCCACTGCCACTGTAATGACGGCTGGGGACCTCCTAACTGTGCCAAGTCAGGGAGAGGGGGCAGTGTGGACAGCGGGCCTGCACAGATAGGTAATCTTCACTGCACACCTTTCCTCTGTCTACCTGCCTGTCATTATAGACAGGTACTGTTCACTGCACACCTTTCCTCTGTCTACCTGCCTGTCATTTATAGACAGGTACTGTTCACTGCACACCTTTCCTCTGTCTACCTGCCTGTCATTATAGACAGGTACTGTTCACTGCACACCTTTCCTGTCTCTACCTGCCTGTCATTATAGACAGGTACTGTTCACTGCACACCTTTCCTGTCTCTACCTGCCTGTCATTATAGACAGGTACTGTTCACTGCACACCTTTCCTGTCTCTACCTGCCTGTCATTATAGACAGGTACTGTTCACTGCACACCTTTCCTGTCTCTACCTGCCTGTCATTATAGACAGGTACTGTTCACTGCACACCTTTCCTGTCTCTACCTGCCTGTCATTATAGACAGGTACTGTTCACTGCACACCTTTCCTGTCTCTACCTGCCTGTCATTATAGACAGGTACTGTTCACTGCACACCTTTCCTGTCTCTACCTGCCTGTCATTATAGGCAGGTACTGTTCACTGCACACCTTTCCTGTCTCTACCTGCCTGTCATTATAGACAGGTACTGTTCACTGCACACCTTTCCTGTCTCTACCTGCCTGTCATTATAGACAGGTACTGTTCACTGCACACCTTTCCTCTGTCTACCTGCCTGTCATTATAGACAGGTACTGTTCACTGCACACCTTTCCTCTGTCTACCTGCCTGTCATTATAGACAGGTACTGTTCACTGCACACCTTTCCTGTCTCTACCTGCCTGTCATTATAGACAGGTACTGTTCACTGCACACCTTTCCTGTCTCTACCTGCCTGTCATTATAGACAGGTACTGTTCACTGCACACCTTTCCTGTCTCTACCTGCCTGTCATTATAGACAGGTACTGTTCACTGCACACCTTTCCTGTCTCTACCTGCCTGTCATTATAGACAGGTACTGTTCACTGCACACCTTTCCTGTCTCTACCTGCCTGTCATTATAGGCAGGTACTGTTCACTGCACACCTTTCCTGTCTCTACCTGCCTGTCATTATAGACAGGTACTGTTCACTGCACACCTTTCCTGTCTCTACCTGCCTGTCATTATAGACAGGTACTGTTCACTGCACACCTTTCCTGTCTCTACCTGCCTGTCATTATAGACAGGTACTGTTCACTGCACACCTTTCCTGTCATTATAGACAGGTACTGTTCACTGCACACCTTTCCTGTCTCTACCTGCCTGTCATTATAGACAGGTACTGTTCACTGCACACCTTTCCTGTCTCTACCTGCCTGTCATTATAGACAGGTACTGTTCACTGCACACCTTTCCTGTCTCTACCTGCCTGTCATTATAGACAGGTACTGTTCACTGCACACCTTTCCTGTCTCTACCTGCCTGTCATTATAGACAGGTACTGTTCACTGCACACCTTTCCTGTCTCTACCTGCCTGTCATTATAGGCAGGTACTGTTCACTGCACACCTTTCCTGTCTCTACCTGCCTGTCATTATAGACAGGTACTGTTCACTGCACACCTTTCCTGTCTCTACCTGCCTGTCATTATAGACAGGTACTGTTCACTGCACACCTTTCCTGTCTCTACCTGCCTGTCATTATAGACAGGTACTGTTCACTGCACACCTTTCCTGTCTCTACCTGCCTGTCATTATAGACAGGTACTGTTCACTGCACACCTTTCCTGTCTCTACCTGCCTGTCATTATAGACGGGTACTATTCACTGCACACCTTTCCTGTCTCTACCTGCCTGTCATTATAGACAGGTACTGTTCACTGCACACCTTTCCTGTCATTATAGACAGGTACTGTTCACTGCACACCTTTCCTGTCTCTACCTGCCTGTCATTATAGACAGGTACTGTTCACTGCACACCTTTCCTGTCTCTACCTGCCTGTCATTATAGACAGGTACTGTTCACTGCACACCTTTCCTGTCTCTACCTGCCTGTCATTATAGACGGGTACTATTCACTGCACACCTTTCCTGTCTCTACCTGCCTGTCATTATAGACAGGTACTGTTCACTGCACACCTTTCCTGTCATTATAGACAGGTACTGTTCACTGCACACCTTTCCTGTCTCTACCTGCCTGTCATTATAGACAGGTACTGTTCACTGCACACCTTTCCTGTCTCTACCTGCCTGTCATTATAGACAGGTACTGTTCACTGCACACCTTTCCTGTCTCTACCTGCCTGTCATTATAGACAGGTACTGTTCACTGCACACCTTTCCTCCCTCTACCTGCCTGTCATTATAGACGGGTACTATTCACTGCACACCTTTCCTGTCTCTACCTGCCTGTCATTATAGACAGGTACTGTTCACTGCACACCTTTCCTGTCTCTACCTGCCTGTCATTATAGACAGGTACTGTTCACTGCACACCTTTCCTGTCATTATAGACAGGTACTGTTCACTGCACACCTTTCCTGTCTCTACCTGCCTGTCATTATAGACGGGTACTGTTCACTGCACACCTTTCCTGTCTCTACCTGCCTGTCATTATAGACAGGTACTGTTCACTGCACACCTTTCCTCTGTCTACCTGCCTGTCATTATAGACAGGTACTGTTCACTGCACACCTTTCCTGTTTCTACCTGCCTGTCATTATAGACAGGTACTGTTCACTGCACATCTTTCCTGTCTCTACCTGCCTGTCATTATAGACAGGTACTGTTCACTGCACACCTTTCCTGTCTCTACCTGCCTGTCATTATAGACAGGTACTGTTCACTGCACACCTTTCCTGTCTCTACCTGCCTGTCATTATAGACAGGTACTGTTCACTGCACACCTTTCCTCTGTCTACCTGCCTGTCATTATAGACAGGTACTGTTCACTGCACACCTTTCCTGTCTCTACCTGCCTGTCATTATAGACAGGTACTGTTCACTGCACACCTTTCCTGTCTCTACCTGCCTGTCATTATAGACAGGTACTGTTCACTGCACACCTTTCCTGTCTCTACCTGCCTGTCATTATAGACAGGTACTGTTCACTGCGCACCTTTCCTGTCTCTACCTGCCTGTCATTATAGACAGGTACTGTTCACTGCACACCTTTCCTGTCATTATAGACAGGTACTGTTCACTGCACACCTTTCCTCTGTCTACCTGCCTGTCATTATAGACAGGTACTGTTCACTGCACACCTTTCCTCCCTCTACCTGCCTATCATTATAGACAGGTGCTGTTCACTGCACACCTGTCCTCCCTCTACCTGCCTGTCATTATAGACAGGTGCTGTGCACTGCACACCTTTCCTGTCTCTACCTGCCTGTCATTATAGACAGGTGCTGTTCACTCCCTGAGGGACGGCCTGCTGACCTTCACTAATAACTATCACTCTGCTGCTCCCAGATTATTCCCTGAGGGACGGCCTGCTGACCTTCACTAATAACTATCACTCTGCTGCTCCCAGATTATTCCCTGAGGGACGGCCTGCTGATCTTCTTCCTGCTGGTGGTTCCCATCCTGGTGCTGCTGGTGTTAGTACTGCTCTATGTGTTCAGAAGGGATACCCTGGAAAGATGCCTCAAAGGACCACGCTCCAGACGCTCTAGGTAAACACTGTCTATCACCACGCTCTAGGTAAACACTGTCTATCACCACGCTCTAGGTAAACACTGTCTATCACCACACTCCAGACGCTCTAGGTAAACACTGTCTATCACCACGCTCCAGACGCTCTAGGTAAACACTGTCTATCACCACGCTCCAGACGCTCTAGGTAAACACTGTCTATCACCACGCTCCAGACACTCTAGGTAAGCACTGTCTATCACCATGCTCCAGACGCTCTAGGTAAACACTATCACCACGCTCCAGACGCTCTAGGTAAACACTGTCTATCACCACGCTCCAGGCGCTCTAGGTAAACACTGTCTATCACCACGCTCCAGACGCTCTAGGTAAACACTGTCTATCACCACGCTCCAGACGCTCTAGGTAAACACTGTCCATCACCACGCTCCAGACGCTCTAGGTAAACACTGTCTATCACCACGCTCCAGACGCTCTAGGTAAACACTGTCTATCACCACGCTCCAGACGCTCTAGGTAAACACTGTCTATCACCACGCTCCAGACGCTCTAGGTAAACACTGTCTATCACCACACTCCAGACGCTCCAGGTAAACCCAGTCGTGGATATCAACAGTCTTTCACCACGGTTCCATCCACAGTTTGTAAGTCATAAACATGTTTTTTAAATGATCCTGACGGCTGTGATGGAAACAAAACGTGGAAACATTGAAGTTGACATTTTTATTCGGTACACGAATACTTGAGCGAAGCAGTACATTTTGTGTGCTCTGTCATCACGCACTGGTTTCTATCAGCAAAAAGTATATTATATATATATATATATATATATATATCTGGAAACACCACTGTTGGGGAAAATGCATATTTTCGTAATGCGGATTCTAGAGTATTCCTCTGAAATTCTATGGCTAATTGGATGGACACCTAGCTATGGACACTTACAGTTGAAGTTGGAAGTTTATATACACCTTAGCCAAATGACATTTAAACTCAGTTTTTCACAATTCCTGACATTTAATCCTAGTAAAAATTCCCTGTCTTAGGTCAATTAGGATCACCACTTTATTTTAAGAATGTGAAATGTCAGAATAATAGTAGAGAGAATTATATATTTCAGCTTCTATTTCTTTCATCACAATCCCAGTGGGTCAGAAGTTTACATTCACTCAATTAGTATTTGGTAGCATTGCCTTTAAATTGTTTAACTCCGGTCAAATGTTTCGGGTAGCCTTCCACAAGCTTCCCACAATAAGTTGGGTGAATTTTGGCCCATTCCCCCTGACAGAGCTCGTGTAACTGAGTCAGGTTTGTAGGCCTCCTTACTCGCACACGCTTTTTCAGTTCTGCCCACAATTTTTCTATGGGATTGAGGTCAGGGCTTTGTGATGGCCACTCCAATACCTTGACTTTTTTGTCCTTAAGCCGTTTTGTGACAACTTTGGAAGTATGCTTGGGGTCATTGTCCATTTGGAAGACCCATTTGCGACCAAGCTTTAACTTCCTGACTGATGTCTTGAAATGTTGCTTCAATATATCCACATAATTTCCCTCCCTCACGAAGCCATCTATTTTGTGAAGTGCACCAGTCCCTCCTGCAGCAAAGCACCCCCACAACATGATGCTGCTACCCCCGTGCTTCACGGTTGGGATGGTGTTCTTCGGCTTGCAAGACTCCCCCTTTTTCCTCCAAACATAACGATGGTCATTATGGCCAAACAGTTATATTTTCGTTTCATCAGACCAGAGTACATTTCTCCAAAAAGTACGATCTTTGTCCCCATGTGCAGTACGATCTTTGTTCCCATGTGTAGTTGCAAACCGTAGTCTGGCTTTATGGCGGTTTTGGAGCAGCGGCTTCTTCCTTGCTGAGCGGCCTTTCAGGTTATGTTGATATAGGACTCATCAGAAGCTTCTAAAGCCGTGACATCATTTTCTGGAATTTCCCAAGCTGTTTCCCAAACTAAGAAATTAGTGGAGTGGTTGATAAATGAGTTTTAATGACTCCAACCCAAGTGTATGTAAACTTCACACTTCAACTGTAGCTTATGGACACCTAGATTATGAGTAAACCAACAAAATGTCAATAAAGATTCTTGTCTCTGTAAATTGGGTTCATCTCATCACAAAACTGTACAAACCTAGATGGTGGCACTTCTTTGATTAGTTTAACAGGTTGTGTGACAGAAATAGAAATTGTATGAGATTAAAAGCATATAGTATGTAAAACTGGGTGACTTTCTCTGGGTCACAGGTGTTGCATTTCACATGATGATTTCTAATGTCCGCAGGTCAGGAAACACAGCGAATGGCAATGCCCCGAAACAACCAACTACACAACCTCCAGCAACACAGGCCCCACCCCCTCAGGTAAACTGTTTTTTCCCCCAGCAACACAGGCCCCGCCGCCTCGGGTCAAACTGTTCCCCCAGCAACACAGGCCCCAACCCCTCGGGTATACTGTTCCCCCAGCAACACAGGCCCCACCCCCTTGGGTCAAACTGTTCCCCCAGCAACACAGGCCCCACCCCCTCGGGTCAAACTGTTCCCCCAGCAACACAGGCCCCACCCCCTCGGGTCAAACTGTTCCCCCAGCAACACAGGCCCCACCCCCTCGGGTCAAACTGTTCCCCCAGCAACACAGGCCCCACCCCCTCGGGTCAAACTGTTCCCCCAGCAACACAGGCCCCACCCCCTCGGGTCAAACTGTTACCCCAGCAACACAGGCCCCACCCCCTCGGGTATACTGTTCCCCCAGCAACACAGGCCCCACCCCCTCAGGTAAACAGTTCCACTACATGTACAGTGGGATCTGATATTGACACCCTTGATAAAAAATGAGTAAAAATGATTCAAATACTCATCTATTAAAAAAATTGAAATTATAATATTTCATACATCATTCTCAAAGGTACGTCTTAGACCATTCCTCCATACAGATCCTTCATATCCTTTGTCTGTGCTTGTGGACTGCCCTCCTCAATTCAAACCACAGGATTTCAATGGATTTCAAGTCCGGAGACTGAGATGGCCATTAATAAATGTAGATTATGAATGTTGCATTGGAACCGGTGCTTTGGTCAGATGAGAATACAGGCCACGTCCACTCAGTGGTGGATTGGGTGTGTCTGAGTTTACAGGCCACGTCCACCCAGTGGTGTCTGAGAATACAGGCCACGTCCACCCAGTGGTGTGGTTCAGTGTGTCTGAGAATACAGGCCACGTCCACCCAGTGGTGTGGTTCAGTGTGTCTGAGAATACAGGCCACGTCCACCCAGTGTTGGCTTCAGTGTGTCTGAGAATACAGGCCACGTCCACCCAGTGTTGGCTTCAGTGTGTCTGAGAATACAGGCCACGTCCACCCAGTGTTGGCTTCAGTGTGTCTGAGAATACAGGCCACGTCCACCCAGTGGTGTGGTTCAGTGTGTCTGAGAATACAGGCCACGTCCACCCAGTGGTGGGGTCTGAGAATACAGGCCACGTCCACCCAGTGGTGGGGTCTGAGAATACAGGCCACGTACACCCAGTGGTGGATTCAGTGTGTCTGAGAATACAGGCCACGTCCACCCAGTGGTGGGTTCAGTGTGTCTGAGAATACAGGCCACGTCCACCCAGTGGTGGGGTCTGAGAATACAGGCCACGTACACCCAGTGGTGGATTCAGTGTGTCTGAGAATACAGGCCACGTCCACCCAGTGGTGGCTTCAGTGTGTCTGAGAATACATGAGCAGAAAAGAACCCCCAACCTACTGTATAATATGGTGGTGAATCTTTAATGTTGTGGGGCTGTTCTACTTCTGCTGGTCCTGGAGGCCTTGTTAAGGTCAACGGCATCATGGACCTTACCCAGTTCCAGGACATTTTAGCCAACAACCTGGTTGACTGTGAGGAGGCTGAAACTTGACCACAAGTGGCTCTTCCAGCAATACAATATCCCCAAGCACACATCAAAATCCACTAAGAAATTGTTATTTTGCTACATAATTCACATTTTGCATCGCCATCTGTCTCTGGACTTGAAATCCATTGAAAACCTGTGGTTTGAATTGAGGAGGGTAGTATACAAGAGCAGACAGAGGATATCAAGGATCTGTGGTTTGAATTGAGGAGGGTAGTATACAAGAGCAGACAGAGGATATCAAGGATCTGTGGTTTGAATTGAGGAGGGTAGTATACAAGAGCAGACAGAGGATATCAAGGATCTGTATGGAGGCCTGGGTTTAAGATCCCTCCTAAAGCATTTTTGGTTAAGGGCTTGTCAGTCAGCATTTCACTGTAAGGTCCTGTTGTATTTTTTTGGTGCATGTGACAAATGTGTTCTCAAACTCATAAAACATTCTAGAAAAAGGCTGTGCTGTTATCCTCGCAAAGTGAGGTATTGGAAACAGGGGTGTCCATTTTTACCCTACCTTTTTGAGAAAAAAATGTTTTTTTTGCGTACAATATAGCTCAATATTTTAATGGTTTATTTTATAGTAATTGTTTGCTCATTTTTGTTAAGGGGGTAAATCATTTCAGACCCTGCTATGTCTTTATTGAGGGGTTAAATCATTTCAGACCCTACTATGTCTAAAATGGGACAGGATCCAGAACTGACCAGGTTTTTCCATCAACTGCCATCATGGTCAAAGTTAGCAGGGAAATCATATTTTTTGAAGGGATGAAACCTAAAACACGTCTGGTTGGACCTCTAGCCTGGTCATGGGAGTGGGCTATACAACCAGATCTAGCCTGGTCATGGGAGTGGGCTATACAACCAGATCTAGCCTGGTCATGGGAGTGGGCTATACAACCAGATCTAGCCTGGTCATGGGAGTGGGCTATACAACCAGATCTAGCCTGGTCATGGGAGTAGGCTATACAACACAAACAGATCTAGCCTGGTCATGGGAGTGGGCTATACAACACAAACAGACCTAGCCTGGTCATGGGAGTGGGCTATACAACACAAACAGATCTAGCCTGGTCATGGGAGTGGGCTATACAACCAGATCTAGCCTGGTCATGGGAGTGGGCTATACAACCAGATCTAGCCTGGTCATGGGAGTGGGCTATACAACCAGATCTAGCCTGGTCATGGGAGTGGGCTATACAACCAGATCTAGCCTGGTCATGGGAGTGGGCTATACAACACAAACAGATCTAGCCTGGTCATGGGAGTGGGCTATACAACACAACACAGATCTAGCCTGGTCATGGGAGTAGGCTATACAACACAAACAGATCTAGCCTGGTCATGGGAGTAGGCTATACAACACAAACAGATCTAGCCTGGTCATGGGAGTGGGCTATACAACCAGATCTAGCCTGGTCATGGGAGTGGGCTATACAACCAGATCTAGCCTGGTCATGGGAGTGGGCTATACAACCAGATCTAGCCTGGTCATGGGAGTGGGCTATACAACCAGATCTAGCCTGGTCATGGGAGTGGGCTATACAACCAGATCTAGCCTGGTCATGGGAGTGGGCTATACAACCAGATCTAGCCTGGTCATGGGAGTGGGCTATACAACCAGATCTAGCCTGGTCATGGGAGTAGGCTATACAACCAGATCTAGCCTGGTCATGGGAGTGGGCTATACAACACATATCTAGCCTGGTCATGGGAGTGGGCTATACAACACAAACAGACCTAGCCTGGTCATGGGAGTGGGCTATACAACGAGATCTAGCCTGGTCATGGGAGTGGGCTATACAACACAAACAGTCCTAGCCTGGTCATGGGAATGGGCTATACAACACATATCTAGCCTGGTCATGGGAGTAGGCTATACAACCAGATCTAGCCTGGTCATGGGAGTAGGCTATACAACCAGATCTAGCCTGGTCATGGGAGTGGGCTATACAACCAGATCTAGCCTGGTCATGGGAGTGGGCTATACAACCAGATCTAGCCTGGTCATGGGAGTGGGCTATACAACACATATCTAGCCTGGTCATGGGAGTGGGCTATACAACACAAACAGACCTAGCCTGGTCATGGGAGTGGGCTATACAACGAGATCTAGCCTGGTCATGGGAGTGGGCTATACAACACAAACAGATCTAGGACCTTTTCCAGTATGTGACTTATTAATCAGTTTACATGTTGTAGTAATTCTGCTCTCTTCATCTGTTTCCAGCCAATGCCTACATATCCACCATCCTCTACCTCAGGACCCAGGTATTAATGCTTTATCGTAGCATATTGGGGGGGGGAAGAGTGTCCATATTACAAACGCCTTAGTTGTATGTTTTATTTTTTAATGTTGATTTTAGTTTTAATATGCCACTTAGGTATGGAGAAAACAACAATTGGAACCAACCTCCTGCCTCCCAGCCACCTCTCCCCCAGCAAGGCCCAGGTGTTCCCAAACCCATCCCTCCCAAGCATTAACCCTGACAGAAACACCCCTTCGAACATAATGGGGGGCTCTTCCCTCATTCGTCATTGTAAATTTCATATTTGTATTTTACTCACATTTGTATGATCGTTTGTGGATATCTAAATAATAATAATAATTTAAAAAACGTTTTATTGCAGGAACATGATTTGGTGACAGGGACTTTTTAAGATATTACTTTTTACATTATTACTACGGAAATGAAGGTAACACATTTTGTAATAAAAAATATACATATTGTTGATATTGTTAAGTTCCAGAAAGGCTCCATTTATTTTATGAGCGGTTTACAAGATTTTTTTTAATATTTAAAAGTTACTCATAATAAAAATGTGATAAAATATTTTCCTGCCTTATTTTCCATTGTTTTATTAGGCCAATCTTTCATTCCGAGGTACAGTAGAATATTACCAGAGGTACAGTAGAATATTACCAGAGTTTCTAAACCCAGAGGTACAGTAGAATATTACCAGAGTTTCTAAACCCAGAGGTGCAGTAGAATATTACCAGAGGTACAGTAGAATATTACCAGAGGTACAGTAGAATATTACCAGAGGTACAGTAGAATATTACCAGAGGTACAGTAGAATATTACCAGAGGTACAGTAGAATATTACCAGAGTTTCTAAACCCAGAGGTACAGTAGAATATTACCAGAGTTTCTAAACCCAGAGGTACAGTAGAATATTACCAGAGTTTCTAAACCCAGAGGTACAGTAGAATATTACCAGAGTTTCTAAACCCAGAGGTACAGTAGAATATTACCAGAGTTTCTAAACCCAGAGGTACAGTAGAATATTACCAGAGTTTCTAAACCCAGAGGTACAGTAGAATATTACCAGAGTTTCTAAACCCAGAGGTACAGTAGAATATTACCAGAGTTTCTAAACACTGAGGTACAGTAGAATATTACCAGAGGTACAGTAGAATATTACCAGAGGTACAGTAGAATATTACCAGAGGTACAGTAGAATATTACCAGAGGTACAGTAGAATATTACCAGAGGTACAGTAGAATATTACCAGAGGTACAGTAGAATATTACCAGAGGTACAGTAGAATATTACCAGAGTTTCTAAACCCAGAGGTACAGTAGAATATTACCAGAGGTACAGTAGAATATTACCAGAGGTGCAGTAGAATATTACCAGAGGTGCAGTAGAATATTACCAGAGGTACAGTAGAATATTACCAGAGTTTCTAAACCCAGAGGTACAGTAGAATATTACCAGAGTTTCTAAACCCAGAGGTACAGTAGAATATTACCAGAGTTTCTAAACCCAGAGGTACAGTAGAATATTACCATGGTTTCTAAACCCAGAGGTACAGTAGAATATTACCAGAGTTTCTAAACCCAGAGGTACAGTAGAATATTACCAGAGTTTCTAAACCCAGAGGTACAGTAGAATATTACCAGAGTTTCTAAACCCAGAGGTACAGTAGAATATTACCAGAGTTTCTAAACCCAGAGGTACAGTAGAATATTACCAGAGTTTCTAAACCCAGAGGTACAGTAGAATATTACCAGAGGTACAGTAGAATATTACCAGAGTTTCTAAACCCAGAGGTACAGTAGAATATTACCAGAGTTTCTAAACCCAGAGGTGCAGTAGAATATTACCAGAGGTACAGTAGAATATTACCAGAGGTACAGTAGAATATTACCAGAGGTACAGTAGAATATTACCAGAGGTACAGTAGAATATTACCAGAGTTTCTAAACCCAGAGGTACAGTAGAATATTACCAGAGTTTCTAAACCCAGAGGTACAGTAGAATATTACCAGAGTTTCTAAACCCAGAGGTACAGTAGAATATTACCAGAGGTACAGTAGAATATTACCAGAGTTTCTAAACCCAGAGGTACAGTAGAATATTACCAGAGTTTCTAAACCCAGAGGTGCAGTAGAATATTACCAGAGGTACAGTAGAATATTACCAGAGGTACAGTAGAATATTACCAGAGGTACAGTAGAATATTACCAGAGGTACAGTAGAATATTACCAGAGTTTCTAAACCCAGAGGTACAGTAGAATATTACCAGAGTTTCTAAACCCAGAGGTACAGTAGAATATTACCAGAGTTTCTAAACCCAGAGGTACAGTAGAATATTACCAGAGTTTCTAAACACTGAGGTACAGTAGAATATTACCAGAGGTACAGTAGAATATTACCAGAGGTACAGTAGAATATTACCAGAGGTACAGTAGAATATTACCAGAGGTACAGTAGAATATTACCAGAGGTACAGTAGAATATTACCAGAGTTTCTAAACCCAGAGGTACAGTAGAATATTACCAGAGGTACAGTAGAATATTACCAGAGGTGCAGTAGAATATTACCAGAGGTGCAGTAGAATATTACCAGAGGTACAGTAGAATATTACCAGAGTTTCTAAACCCAGAGGTACAGTAGAATATTACCAGAGTTTCTAAACCCAGAGGTACAGTAGAATATTACCAGAGTTTCTAAACCCAGAGGTACAGTAGAATATTACCATGGTTTCTAAACCCAGAGGTACAGTAGAATATTACCAGAGTTTCTAAACCCAGAGGTACAGTAGAATATTACCAGAGTTTCTAAACCCAGAGGTACAGTAGAATATTACCAGAGTTTCTAAACCCAGAGGTACAGTAGAATATTACCAGAGTTTCTAAACCCAGAGGTACAGTAGAATATTACCAGAGGTACAGTAGAATATTACCAGAGTTTCTAAACCCAGAGGTACAGTAGAATATTACCAGAGTTTCTAAACCCAGAGGTGCAGTAGAATATTACCAGAGGTACAGTAGAATATTACCAGAGTTTCTAAACCCAGAGGTACAGTAGAATATTACCAGAGTTTCTAAACCCAGAGGTACAGTAGAATATTACCAGAGTTTCTAAACCCAGAGGTACAGTAGAATATTACCAGAGTTTCTAAACCCAGAGGTACAGTAGAATATTACCAGAGTTTCTAAACCCAGAGGTACAGTAGAATATTACCAGAGTTTCTAAACCCAGAGGTACAGTAGAATATTACCAGAGTTTCTAAACCCAGAGGTACAGTAGAATATTACCAGAGTTTCTAAACCCAGAGGTACAGTAGAATATTACCAGAGTTTCTAAACCCAGAGGTACAGTAGAATATTACCAGAGTTTCTAAACCCAGAGGTACAGTAGAATATTACCAGAGTTTCTAAACCCAGAGGTACAGTAGAATATTACCAGAGTTTCTAAACCCAGAGGCGCAACATCGTGAGATTTCTAGTAATGCTTGTGAAACAGACCATGCCGGAGTTTAAAAAGTCAAATCAAATTATTTCTGACTTACTTTGTAGACAGCAGGTGTAGACTAACAGTGGAAATCAGTAGAAAATATAACATGGCTGTATGTATGTATTTATGTATGTATGTATATATATATATATATAACACAAACAGACCTATACACACACACTGCATTTGGAAAGTATTCAGACCCCTTGACTTTCTCCACTTTTCTTTTACATTACAGCCTCATTCTAAAATAACTACTATAAAATCCTCAATCTACACACAACATCCCATAATGACAAAGCGAAAACAGGTTTAGAAGTTTTTGCTCATTTCTAAAAGATAAAAAAAGATACTGTTTTCAGACCCTTTGCTATGAGACTACTATTGAGCTCAGGTGCATCCTGTTTCCATTGATCGTCTTTGAAATGTTTCTACAGCTTGACTGGAGTCCACCTGTGGTAAATTCAATTGATTGGAAAATATTTGGGAAGGCACACACCTGTCTATATAAAGGTCCCACAGTTGACATGTCAGAGCAAAAACCAAGACATGAGGTTGAAGGAATTGTCAGCAGAGCTCCGAGACAGGATTGTGTCGAGGCACAGATCTGGGGAAGGGTACCCAACAATTTACCCAACCCACTTGTAGTTTGCCAAAAGTCATCTAAAGACTCTCAGACCATGAGAAACAAGATTCTCTAGTAGGATGAAACCAAGATTAAACTCGTTGGCCTGAATGCCAAGCATCACGTCTGGAGGAAACCTGGCACCATCCCTACGGTGAAGCATGGTGGTAGCAGCATGCTGTGGGGATTTTTTTCAGTGGCAGGGACTGGGTGATGTGCCAAGCTTGTAGCGTCCTACCCAAGAAGACTCGAGGCTGTAATCACTGCCAAAGGTGTAGTAAAGGGTCTGAATACTTCTGTGGTATTCTAACCAGGGGTCAAAGTTCAATTCATTTCTTCCAGGTACAGGACATTCTATATGTTCACACTTACACCAACCTGTGTTATGGGCTGAGTCATAGCATTTCATATAGAACACAGAGATCCTATTAATTCAATAGGATCTCTGTGGGCAGGGCGATTTTAAAGATTTGTCATTTAACTTAAAAAAAAAATGTATGACCTTTTTTTTATTGTGGCATAAACACAACCAGTCATGTTGTTCTTTTCATCTGATTGTCAAACATTCTCTACTAGACGACCCACTGACGTTCGTTCTCTCACAAACACATTTCAAGCCTCCAAACAGTGGTGAATGGAAAGAGATATGGGTTACACAATCACCCAAAGAAGTGTAATGCCATTTGGCTGGGCTATTGTCATTAGGCCAGAATGTATGTGTCCACTGCTGTCCTCGCGCATCTCTGTATCTGCCACTCATCTCTGCCTTGGAAAATGTTTGTGTTCTCATTGAACCACATGGCATTTTGGAGCGTAGTCTACACCACCCGGTTTTCATTTCTCAGGCCTCTTACATGCGGTAATGATTGTTTTTTAAATGGAGTAATAGCCAACAACAACTGCCTGCCCTCCAGGACACCTACAGCACCCGATGTCACAGGAAGGCCAAAAAGATCATCAAGGACAACAACCACCCGAGCCACTGCTTGTTCACCCCGCTGTCATGCAGAAGGCGAGGTCAGTACAGGTGCATCAAAGATGGTCACTTTAATAATGGAACACTGGTCACTTTAATAATGGAACACTGGTCACTTTAATAATGGAACACTGGTCCCTTTAATAATGGAACACTGGTCCCTTTAATAATGGAACACTGGTCACTTTAATAATGGAACACTGGTCACTTTAATAATGGAACACTGGTCCCTTTAATAATGGAACACTAGTCACTTTAATAATGGAACACTGGTCACTTTAATAATGGAACACTGGTCACTTTAATAATGGAACACTGGTCACTTTAATAATGGAACACTGGTCACTTTAATAATGGAACACTGGTCACTTTAATAATGGAACACTGGTCACTTTAATAATGGAACACTGGTCACTTTAATAATGGAACACTGGTCACTTTAATAATGGAACACTGGTCCCTTTAATAATGGAACACTGGTCAGTTTAATAATGGAACACTGGCCCCTTTAATAATGGAACACTGGTCACTTTAATAATGGAACACTGGCCCCTTTAATAATGGAACACTGGTCACTTTAATAATGGAACACTGGTCACTTTAATAATGGAACACTGGTCACTTTAATAATGGAACACTGGTCACTTTAATAATGGAACACTGGTCACTTTAATAATGGAACACTGGTCACTTTAATAATGGAACACTGGTCACTTTAATAATGGAACACTGGTCACTTTAATAATGGAACACTGGTCACTTTAATAATGGAACACTGGTCACTTTAATAATGGAACACTGGTCACTTTAATAATGGAACACTGGTCACTTTAATAATGGAACACTGGTCACTTTAATAATGTAACACTGGTCACTTTAATAATGGAACACTGGTCACTTTAATAATGGAACACTGGTCACTTTAATAATGGAACACTGGTCACTTTAATAATGTTTACATACTGCTTTACTCATCTCATATGTATATACTGTATTCTATTCTACTGTATCTTAGTCAATGCCACTCCAACATTGCTCGTCTTAATATTGATATATTTCTTAATTACATACATCTTACTTTTAGATGTGTGTTTTGTTGTGAATTGTTAGAGACTACTGCACTGTTGGAGTTAGAAACACAAGCATTTCGCTACACCCGCAATAACATCTGCTGAATATGTGTCTGTGACCAATAACATCTGGTGAATATGTGACCAATAACATCTGCTGAATATGTATATGTGACCAATAACATCTGCTGAATATGTGACCAATAACATCTGCTGAATATGTGACCAATAACATCTGCTGAATATGTGTATGTGACCAATAACATCTGCTGAATATGTATATGTGACCAATAACATCTGCTGAATATGTGACCAATAGCATTTGATTTGATTTTTTAAACTTTTGTCGAAAGAGTGGCTTTGAGACGGCGTGCACATGCGCAGTTCGACACGAGAGGACCCTTAGACCCGATGACGTGTTTGTACGCGTTAGTTTACCTAGTATGAACGGGGACTTCTGTTGGAGAATCAGTTTGAGCCGGTCTTTGATACTGTCCTGTCTTTGGTATTACTCTGAACATGCCATTGGTTTTGGTAGAACCTCCAGCACCACAGGTGGCAGCACTGGGCCAGAAACTAGTACACTTACCAAAACAAAACCACCATCGAAGTACTGGATTATGACGTGGACTTGTTATGGGTCAGGAAGAGGACATTCCTCAACAAATAATAGTTTAATAACGTTACAAAGGTGACAAATCGTTCCGTCGATGGATCTAAATGAAGATAGTGTTAATTTGCGATGTGCACCCGGATATGCTTGTGTGTTCTCTGCGGTTTACCTGCAGCAGGAAAGTCGACGCTTGCACAGGCGGTCAACTCTCACTCTGTCCAACGAGGCTGGAGGTCCGCTGTCATTTCTTACGACGACCTGATACCCGGTGACGCTTTCAATGTGAAGGAAGTCGAGGATGAGGAGGATATTCCGCGATCGCAGACGGTACATTACAAGTCTAAGTCCTGTTTATATCAATGTAGACTACTGAGAACTGTAAATTCTCAACTACCCACCTGGGATTTTTTTGTGCCGAAATTCAATCAAATCTGCATTATTGAATTACACTGCCTGTAAAGCAACTGCAATTAGACAACATTTTACCAGAGGAATCAAAAGGGAGTTCATTTCCATATAAATGCGTCATAGGTTTGATTGATACTGTAATGAAACGGCAAGGAGCAGGTCTCGAACCCTCGGGTCCGGCGCCCTATCGACTGTGCCGCAAAAGCATGCTCGATTTCCAGCGCTAATAAACCCAGGGTCATTACAATATGATATACTATTTGAAATAGGCAACAGAGTTTGTCATGAATGTATTCCTCGTGTCACTGTGCCACAACCCCCATGTCTTTCAGCAGACTAAATGGAAATTAAAGAACAGGGTTTGTCATGAATGTATTCCTCATGTCATTGTGCCACAACCCCCATGTCTTTCAGCAGAGTAAATGGAAATTAAAGAACAGGGTTTGTCACATGTATTCCTCATGTCACTGTGCCACAACCCCCATGTCTCAGCAGACTGAATGGAAATGTCACAGACAAGCGGTGCTGCGGTGTGTTGAACAGTTCCTACAGAGTCCCACAGAGCAGCTACCACCAATCATCTACCAGATCAACAGGGATGCCCGGAGTCGTCTCCTTCACGCCGCTCAGGTCTGCGGGACACCGGCGGGCTCTTCTCAGGTCTGCGGGACACCGGTGGGCTCTTCTCAGGTCTGCGGGACACCGGCGGGCTCTTCTCAGGTCTGCGGGACACCGGCGGGCTCTTCTCAGGTCTGCGGGACACCGGTGGGCTCTTCTCCGTTCTGCGGGACACCGGCGGGCTCTTCTCAGGTCTGCGGGACACCGGTGGGCTCTTCTCAGGTCTGCGGGACACCGGAGGGCTCTTCTCAGGCTTACCCATCACCTTCAGATCGACCACCGCCGCCACTCTTCATTCTGCTGGACGACAACTTCTACTATCCAAGCATGAGATACGAGGTGTACCAACTGGCCAGAAAACGTATGTTAAATCTGAAACCCCGTCGTACTGCACCGTCAGAAACATTGTGAAATGTCTTGATAATATTTTATTTAAAGCTGTTTGAAGCCCGGTGTACAAAACTGAAAGTACAATATGCAAAAATAAGTATGGGAAGCATAGAAATTGCACACCTAGAACAGACCTACCGCGTTCTAAGACTCGCTTTCAATGAAAATGACAGATCTATAAGTCACATTTCTATGTGCATTTGGTCTGGTCGCCCAAAAAGTTACAAATTACCAAACAAATGTACCAAACGAAACAAGGACGACTTTTAAATATGTCCACAGAAAACAAAAACACATTTACAGGAACAACTGTGCAGATAAAGTTTGTTAACAGAATAAAACTGAGGGAGATTTGACCATAATTCTGTTACCAAACTTTTGCATCTGCACAGTTTTTCCAGTAAATGTTTTTTTTTAAATTTATTTTTATTTATTTACTATGTAAATTGTTCAAACAAGTTGTTGTGCATAGAATTGTATGTATGGTTTGTTAAACTTTGAAATCAATGTTTTTTTTTTGTTTAGCATAAGTCTTCG
Organism: Oncorhynchus mykiss; assembly: GCF_057628025.1. NCBI lineage: Eukaryota > Metazoa > Chordata > Actinopteri > Salmoniformes > Salmonidae > Oncorhynchus > Oncorhynchus mykiss. Next base: position 61,613,797 of record NC_143044.1, on the reverse strand, counting down.
TGTTAAATCAGAGTCTCGGCGTAATTCCGTTTCCGTGGAAACAGTTAGTAAATCATAGATATCGTTTGCCTACGATGACATTTTTCTCTTTGAAAACAGACTCTGTGGGATTCTGTCAGGTGTACGTCCACTGTCCCGTGGAGTCGTGTGTCAGGAGAAACCAGCTGAGGCCCCAGCCGTTACCCAGTGATGTTATAGTAGAGATGGCCAAGCGCATGGAGCCTCCAAACCCTCAGAGAAACCCATGGGAGCAGAACAGTGTCACTCTGGACAGCGAACACCACTTCACCATAGAATACATGTGAGTGAGTCTAGGGAAGTGTCCCCTTACACCAGCAATCAAATCAAATGTATTTATAAAGCCCTTCGCACATCGGCTGATATCTCAAAGTGCTGTACAGAAACCCAGCCTAAAACCCCAAACAGCAAGCAATGCAGGTGTAGAAGCACGGTGGCTAGGAAAAACTCCCTAGAAAGGCCAGAACCTAGGAAGAAAACTAGAGAGGAACCAGGCTATGAGGGGTGGCCAGTCCTCTTCTGGCTGTGCCGGGTGGAGATTATAACAGAACATGGCCAAGATGTTCAAATGTTCATAAATGACCAGCATGGTCCAATAATAATAAGGCAGAACAGTTGAAACTGGAGCAGCAGCACGGCCAGGTGGACTGGGGACAGCAAGGAGTCATCATGTCAGGTAGTCCTGAGGCATGGTCCTAGGGCTCAGGTCCTCCGAGAGAGAGAAAGAAAGAGAGAAAGAGAGAGAATTAGAGAGAGCACACTTAAATTCACACAGGACACCGGAAAGGACAGGAGAAATACTCCAGATATAACAGACTGACCCTAGCCCCCCGACACATAAACTACTGCAGCATAAATACTGGAGGCTGAGACAGGAGGGGTCGGGAGACACGGTGGCCCCGTCCGATCCAAGCAATCAGACAGGAAATGGGACGTTAATCAAATGTTACTGTTTATGTATATTAACCTTGTGTTTCACCGTCTCCTTCAGCCAAAGGTTGGTGAAGGTGATCTCTACTGCGTTGGAGAACCCACTGAGTCCAGTCCAGGACAACGCTGAGCAGAAGGTATGTTCTGTTAGTTCATGGAACCCACTGAGTCCAGTCCAGGACAACGCTGAGCAGAAGGTATGTTCTGTTAGTTCATGGAACCCACTGAGTCCAGTCCAGGACAACGCTGAGCAGAAGGTATGTTCTGTTAGTTCATGGAACCCACTGAGTCCAGTCCAGGACAACGCTGAGCAGAAGGCATGTTCTGTTAGTTCATGGAACCCACTGAGTCCAGTCCAGGACAACGCTGAGCAGAAGGCATGTTCTGTCAGTTCATGGAACCCACTGAGTCCAGTCCAGGACAACGCTGAGCAGAAGGCATGTTCTGTTAGTTCATGGAACCCACTGAGTCCAGTCCAGGACAACGCTGAGCAGAAGGTATGTTCTGTTAGTTCATGGAACCCACTGAGTCCAGTCCAGGACAACGCTGAGCAGAAGGTATGTTCTGTTAGTTCATGGGACCCACTGAGTCTAGTAGGAGCCAGAGCAGCTTACAGTATGGTGATGAGCATTTTGACCATGTTAACGTGACCTCTGCTGTATTCTATATTCTGTAGGAGGCTGACCCTCAGAGCTGTGGTGTATTCTATATTCTGTAGGAGGCAGACCCTCAGAGCTGTGGTGTATTCTGTAGGAGGCTGACCCTCAGAGCTGTGGTGTATTCTATATTCTGTAGGAGGCTGACCGTCAGAGCTGTGGTGTATTCTATATTCTGTAGGAGGCTGACCGTCAGAGCTGTGGTGTATTCTATATTCTGTAGGAGGCAGACCCTCAGAGCTGTGGTGTATTCTATATTCTGTAGGAGGCAGACCCTCAGAGCTGTGGTGTATTCTATATTCTGTAGGAGGCAGACCCTCAGAGCTGTGGTGTATTCTATATTCTGTAGGAGGCAGACCGTCAGAGCTGTGTGTCCAGTGTGGTCCACCAGGCTGACCAGGCCTGCAGACGCCTGGTCTCACAGGCCATGCAGGAGGCCAGAGGTCAGTAATTCATCCTTACTGTGATCCTTAAAGCCCACACACACACTGATAGAGTTTGCCGGCTGAGAGTACTTAGCAACTCTGAACGGAATGCCAGGCGTAATTTGCAAGCGGAAAATGTTGTCAGCCGTACGACCCACCGGCAGTCGGTCCCTAAAACCCGCCGTGCCGAACGAACGCCAAACAAAGGGAATATGAACATGGAGCACGTGGACATTCTGAGGTGTTTACTCTCCCCTTTGAAAGGTAGACTCAGTGAGATGACGTTGCACGAAATAAACACAAAATCCGCTCATCTCAAAATCTTGTTTCAACGTCATCTGGCTGAGTCTACCTTTTAAAGAAAAAAAACATAATCAAGAGTTAATAGTGGCAAGGCATGTAGTAGCCTAGTGGTTAGAGTGTAGAGGCGGCAGGGTAGCCTAGTGGTTAGAGTGTAGAGGCGGCAGGGTAGCCTAGTGGTTAGAGTGTAGAGGCGGCAGGGTAGCCTAGTGGTTAGAGTGTAGAGGCGGCAGGGTAGCCTAGTGGTTAGAGTGTAGAGGCGGCAGGGTAGCCTAGTGGTTAGAGCGTAGAGGTGGCAGGGTAGCCTATTGGTTAGAGTGTAGAGGTGGCAGAGTAGCCTAGTGGTTAGAGTGTAGAGGTGGCAGGGTAGCCTAGTGGTTAGAGCGTAGAGGCGGCAGGGTAGCCTATTGGTTAGAGCGTTGGACTAGCAACCGGAAGGTTGCGAGTTCAAACCCCCGAGCTGACAAGGTACAAATCTGTCGTTCTGCCCCTGAACAGGCAGTTAACCCACTGTTCCAAGGCCGTCATTGTAAATAAGAATTTGTTCTTAACTGACTTGCCTAGTTAAATAAAGGTAAAATAAAAATAAACAGAGAGAATGAATGATTGTGTGTTTATATTGTAGGTTTCTAAGTAGAACGTTTCTTGACTCACTACCTCCACCTTCCTTCTATATACGCTCACCAGTAAATCACAACTCTTCATCCTCCTATGTTCAGAACATCAACTTCCCCCCGAGAGGATGAGGTCTCTGGCAGCCGACTTCAATGAATCCAAAACCAGATTTCTCCAGGACCTGCGGAGACAAGTTCTCCACGGCCTTCCCTCAACCCTGGGAGAGGGCGTGGAGGTGGAGCGGGTTGTGAACAGAGCTGTGGACGTCTTCAACAGAGAGAAACAGGAAATCATCGCAAGATACCTTCCTCCTTATGACAGAATAAAATGACACAGAAAATGAGGGATAGATGATCGCCGTTATGTAACTTTCATTGATTCTATGTAAATAGTCATACATATTGACGTTAGTAATTACATTTATATATTTTTCTGACAAAACGTCCAACCTGTTAGGTGCATATACAGGGTGGAACCTAGCAAGGTGGAAATGTGGAGGCTAACTTAGCCGTAGCACTGGGTGGAACCTAGCAAGGTGGAAATGTGGAGGCTAACTTAGCCGTAGCACTGGGTGGAACATAGCAAGGTAGAAATGTGGAAGCTAACTTAGCCGTAGCACTGGGTGGAACCTAGCAAGGTGGAAATGTGGAGGCTAACTTAGCCGTAGCACTGGGTGGAACATAGCAAGGTGGAAATGTGGAGGCTAACTTAGCCGTAGCACTGGGTGGAACATAGCAAGGTAGAAATGTGGAGGCTAACTTAGCCGTAGCACTGGGTGGAACATAGCAAGGTGGAACCTAGCAAGGTGGAGGCTAACTTAGCCGTAGCACTGGGTGGAACATAGCAAGGTGGAAATGTGGAGGCTAACTTAGCCGTAGCACTGGGTGGAACCTAGCAAGGTGGAAATGTGGAGGCTAACTTAGCCGTAGCACTGGGTGGAACATAGCAAGGTGGAAATGTGGAGGCTAACTTAGCCGTAGCACTGGGTGGAACCTAGCAAGGTGGAAATGTGGAGGCTAACTTAGCCGTAGCACTGGGTGGAACATAGCAAGGTGGAACCTAGCAAGGTGGAAATGTGGAGCTTAACTTAGCCGTAGCACTGGGTGGAACCTAGCAAGATAGAAATGTGGAGGCTAACTTAGCCGTAGCACTGGGTGGAACATAGCAAGGTGGAACCTAGCAAGGTAGAAATGTGGAGGCTAACTTGGCCGTAGCACTGGGTGGAACATAGCAAGGTGGAACCTAGCAAGGTGGAAATGTGGAGGCTAACTTGGCCGTAGCACTGGGTGGAACATAGCAAGGTGGAACCTAGCAAGGTGGAAATGTGGAGGCTAACTTAGCCGTAGCACTGTGAGTGATCAAGATCCAGCTAGCATAATGGTGAACACTTGAAGATCATTTTTTTTTACTGTTCCGTCAAACACAATTTGAAAGGATCAAATGTTCATCTACTTTAGCCGAACAGCCGGGGGACATTTTAAGAGCGAGACCGTACTGACTGACATCACGAAACATTAAAATGTAGATGTGTTTAAACCGAGTGTTGATACTTCATGTGGCGTTGCGCTGTCATGGGACACTTCCTGATTGTGATGTCATCGTCCAATGAAAAACAAAATGGTCCAAAAAATGCAAATACAATTCCCATTGAGATGATATCTCCTGTGTTTTCATGGGAAAGGACACCTACCTTTCTATTTAAAGCTCTTTGGAAACCACATTCTACAGTGAATAAGAGGTGTTATTTCCTGGGGACAGAAAAGGCATAACAGGAATGAATGACCCGGTCTGTGAGAGCCAGAAATCTTGCTTGTTTGTAGGTGACCAAATACTTATTTTCCACTATAATTTGCAAATAAATTCATTAAAAATCCTACAATGTGATTTTCTGGATTTTTTTTCTCATTTTTGTCTGTCATAGTTGAAGTGTACCTACGATGAAAATTACAGGCCTCTCTCATCTTTTTGTGGGAGAACTTACTTTTTTTGCCCCACTGTATATGGTTTTATAGAGGGCTGTTTGACAACATGTAGTAAGTACAATGTCCATGTATATGGTTTTTGCATGATGGTCTCAAGTTAGGCGAAGGGAGGGAGGCCTCCTTAACGCTCAACAAGATAAATCCTCTTCAGCACCACGGACAGCTCCAGCAAATATTCACCTATTTCATGATTTCTTATTTTGTTGAAATATAAACTATAGAAGAGTCCCTGTCAATTTGAATATTTTACTTCCTGGAAAGGCAACCTTCCCTTCAGGAAACATATCACACAACTATACCATGTCATCAAATAGTCTCTACGTGACCTCTATACCCCTCTCTACGTGACCTCTATAACCCTCTCTACGTGACCTCTATACCCCTCTCTACGTGACCTCTATAACCCTCTCTACGTGACCTCTATACCCCTCTCTACGTGACCTCTATACCCCTCTCTACGTGACCTCTATAACCCTCTCTACGTGACCTCTATACCCCTCTCTACGTGACCTCTATACCCCTCTCTACGTGAACTCTATACCCCTCTCTACGTGACCTCTATACCCCTCTCTACGTGACCTCTATACCCCTCTCTACGTGACCTCTATAACCCTCTCTACGTGACCTCTATAACCCTCTCTACGTGACCTCTATACCCCTCTCTACGTGACCTCTATACCCCTCTCTACGTGACCTCTATACCCCTCTCTACGTGACCTCTATACCCCTCTCTACGTGACCTCTATACCCCTCTGAAATCAGAAAGTCCGTTGTTCTAACTTCTTAATAACCAAATAATAAAAAGTCCTGTATTTACAACAATATGATATAAATAATAAACTCAGTTTTCTTAGTAATGGTAATAATGTAATATATTACAGGCCTATATGATATAAATAATAAACTCAGTCCTCTTAGTAATGGTAATAATGTAATATATTACAGGCCTATATGATATAAATAATAAACTCAGTCCTCTTAGTAATGGTAATAATGTAATATATTACAGGCCTATATGATATAAATAATAAACTCAGTCGTCTTAGTAATGGTAATAATGTAATATATTACAGTTACTGTAACAAATTACAATAACACAAAAGGCCTTTTCAAGGTGTTAACATTTGACTAAAATTATACACTGAACAAAAATATAAACACAATATGTAAAGTGAAGGTCCCATGTTTCATGAGCTGAAATAAAGGAACCCCCCCCCCCCTCCCAAAGAAGTCATTAAAAAACCAAAATCCCAGAAATGTTCCATACACACAAAAAACATATTTCTCTCAAATGTTGTGCCCAAATTTGTTTACATCGCTGTTAGTGAGCTTTTCCCCTTTGCCAAGATAATCCATCCACCTGACACAGATGTGGCATTTGAGAATTTGACAGTTCGTCCAACCAGCCTCACAACCCCAGTGTGTAACCACGCCAACCCAGGACCTCCACATCCAGCTTCTTCCCCTGTGGGATTTGAGACCAGCCACCCAGACTGTTGATTAAACTGTGGGTTTGCACAACCATAGATATTTTACACAGGCTGTTAGAAACCGTCTCAGGGAAGCTCATCTGCTCGTCGTCCTCACCAGGGTCTTGACCTGACTGCAGTTCTGCATCGTAATCGACTCCAGTGGGCAAATGCTCACATTCAATGGCCACTGGCACTACGGAGAAGTGTTCTCTTCACGGATGAATCCCTGGTTTCAACTGTACCGGGCAGATGGCAGATCGTGTGTTTGGCATCGTGTGGGCAAGCGGTTTGCTGATGTCAATGTCGTGAACAGAGTGCCCCATGGTGACGGTGGTGGGGTTATAGTATGGGCAGGCATAAACTACAGACAACGAACACAATTACATTTTATCGATGGCAATTTGAATACACAGAGATACTGTGATGAGATCCTGAGGCCCGTTGTCGTACCATTCGTCCACCGCCATCACCTCATGTTTCAGCATGATAATGCACGGCCCCATGTCGCAAGGATCTGCACACAATTCCTGGAAGCTGAAAATGTCCCAGTTCTTCCATGGCCTGCATTCTCCCCAGACATGTCACTCAATGAGCATGTTTGGGATGCTCTGGATCGACGTGTACGACAGCGTGGTTCCAGGTCCCGCCCAATATCCAGCAACTTCACACAGCCATTTGAAGAGGAGTGGGACAACAACATTCCACAGGCCACAATCAACAGCCTGATCAACTCTATGTGAAGGAGATGTGTCGCGCTGCATGAGGCAAATGGTTTGTCACACCAGATACTGACTGGTTTTCTAATCCACTCCCCTGTTCTGTTTGTTTGTTTGTATGTCTGTATTCCCAGTCATGTAGTATATCTGTGACCAACAGACTGTATTATCAGTCATGTAGTATATCTGTGACCAACATACACATATCTGTATTCCCAGTCATGTAGTATATCTGTGACCAACATACACATATCTGTATTCCCAGTCATGTAGTGTATCTGTGACCAACATACACATATCTGTATTCCCAGTCATGTAGTATATCTGTGACCAACATACACATATCTGTATTCCCAGTCATGTAGTGTATCTGTGACCAACATACACATATCTGTATTCCCAGTCATGTAGTATATCTGTGACCAACATACACATATCTGTATTCCCAGTCATGTAGTATATCTGTGACCAACATACACATATCTGTATTCCCAGTCATGTAGTGTATCTGTGACCAACAGACACATATCTGTATTCCCAGTCATGTATAAATCCATAGATTAGGGCCTAATGAATGTATTTACATTGACTGATTTCCTTTATATGAACTGGAACTCTTTGAATCTTTTACATTTTTGCATTTGAAATTCATATTTTTCTTCAGTGTAAATCAGAATCTACATATTTCCACCCTGTGGTGTTTCATATCATAACATGACTTTCTCCATAGTCCAATATAGATCATTGATTGGGAGCCAATCCTACACATCCTAGATCACTGCATAGAAAACACCACTCCAATACGGGGACCATTAGACACTGCTACATCAATCTATGTTTCCAGAAAACAAACAGGAAATCCTTTTTAACATACAATATGAAAAACAAACTCCAGGCTCTGATCTGTGCAAATCATTTCAATACTCAGGGAGGGGTGGTGTTACGTTACTGTCTGTAAGGACCACAGTCATTTCAATACTCAGGAAGGGGTGGTGTTACGTTACTGTCTGTAAGGACCACAGTCATTTCAACACTCAGGAAGGGGTGGTGTTACGTTACTGTCTGTAAGGACCACAGTCATTTCAACACTCAGGAAGGGGTGGTGTTACGTTACTGTCTGTAAGGACCACAGTCATTTCAACACTCAGGAAGGGGTGGTGTTACGTTACTGTCTGTAAGGACCACAGTCATTTCCATACTCAGGAAGGGGTGGTGTTACGTTACTGTCTGTAAGGACCACAGTCATTTCAATACTCAGGAAGGGGTGGTGTTACGTTACTGTCTGTAAGGACCACAGTCATTTCCATACTCAGGAAGGGGTGGTGTTACGTTACTGTCTGTAAGGACCACAGTCATTTCAATACTCAGGGAGGGGTGGTGTTACGTTACTGTCTGTAAGGACCACAGTCATTTCCATACTCAGGAAGGGGTGGTGTTACGTTACTGTCTGTAAGGACCACAGTCATTTCAATACTCAGGAAGGGGTGGTGTTACGTTACTGTCTGTAAGGACCACAGTCATTTCCATACTCAGGAAGGGGTGGTGTTACGTTACTGTCTGTAAGGACCACAGTAATTTCCATACTCAGGAAGGGGTGGTGTTACGTTACTGTCTGTAAGGACCACAGTCATTTCAACACTCAGGAAGGGGTGGTGTTACGTTACTGTCTGTAAGGACCACAGTCATTTCAACACTCAGGAAGGGGTGGTGTTACGTTACTGTCTGTAAGGACCACAGTCATTTCAACACTCAGGAAGGGGTGGTGTTACGTTACTGTCTGTAAGGACCACAGTCATTTCAATACTCAGGGAGGGGTGGTGTTACGTTACTGTCTGTAAGGACCACAGTCATTTCAATACTCAGGGAGGGGTGGTGTTACGTTACTGTCTGTAAGGACCACAGCCATTTCAATACTCAGGGAGGGGTGGTGTTACGTTACTGTCTGTAAGGACCACAGTCATTTCAATACTCAGGAAGGGGTGGTGTTACGTTACTGTCTGTAAGGACCACAGCCATTTCAATACTCAGGGAGGGGTGGTGTTACGTTACTGTCTGTAAGGACCACAGTCATTTCAATACTCAGGGAGGGGTGGTGTTACGTTACTGTCTGTAAGGACCACAGTCATTTCAATACTCAGGGAGGGGTGGTGTTACGTTACTGTCTGTAAGGACCACAGTCATTTCCATACTCAGGAAGGGGTGGTGTTACGTTACTGTCTGTAAGGACCACAGTCATTTCCATACTCAGGAAGGGGTGGTGTTACGTTACTGTCTGTAAGGACCACAGTCATTTCCATACTCAGGAAGGGGTGGTGTTACGTTACTGTCTGTAAGGACCACAGTCATTTCCATACTCAGGAAGGGGTGGTGTTACGTTACTGTCTGTAAGGACCACAGTCATTTCCATACTCAGGAAGGGGTGGTGTTACGTTACTGTCTGTAAGGACCACAGTCATTTCCATACTCAGGAAGGGGTGGTGTTACGTTACTGTCTGTAAGGACCACAGTCATTTCCATACTCAGGAAGGGGTGGTGTTACGTTACTGTCTGTAAGGACCACAGTCATTTCCATACTCAGGAAGGGGTGGTGTTACGTTACTGTCTGTAAGGACCACAGTCATTTCAATACTCAGGGAGGGGTGGTGTTACGTTACTGTCTGTAAGGACCACAGTCATTTCAATACTCAGGAAGGGGTGGTGTTACGTTACTGTCTGTAAGGACCACAGTCATTTCAATACTCAGGAAGGGGTGGTGTTACGTTACTGTCTGTAAGGACCACAGTCATTTCAATACTCAGGGAGGGGTGGTGTTACGTTACTGTCTGTAAGGACCACAGTCATTTCAATACTCAGGAAGGGGTGGTGTTACGTTACTGTCTGTAAGGACCACAGTCATTTCAATACTCAGGAAGGGGTGGTGTTACGTTACTGTCTGTAAGGACCACAGTCATTTCAATACTCAGGGAGGGGTGGTGTTACGTTACTGTCTGTAAGGACCACAGTCATTTCAATACTCAGGGAGGGGTGGTGTTACGTTACTGTCTGTAAGGACCACAGTCATTTCAATACTCAGGGAGGGGTGGTGTTACGTTACTGTCTGTAAGGACCACAGTCATTTCCATACTCAGGAAGGGGTGGTGTTACGTTACTGTCTGTAAGGACCACAGTCATTTCAATACTCAGGAAGGGGTGGTGTTACGTTACTGTCTGTAAGGACCACAGTCATTTCCATACTCAGGAAGGGGTGGTGTTACGTTACTGTCTGTAAGGACCACAGTCATTTCAATACTCAGGAAGGGGTGGTGTTACGTTACTGTCTGTAAGGACCACAGTCATTTCAATACTCAGGAAGGGGTGGTGTTACGTTACTGTCTGTAAGGACCACAGTCATTTCAATACTCAGGGAGGGGTGGTGTTACGTTACTGTCTGTAAGGACCACAGTCATTTCAATACTCAGGGAGGGGTGGTGTTACGTTACTGTCTGTAAGGACCACAGTCATTTCAATACTCAGGAAGGGGTGGTGTTACGTTACTGTCTGTAAGGACCACAGTCATTTCAATACTCAGGGAGGGGTGGTGTTACGTTACTGTCTGTAAGGACCACAGTCATTTCCATACTCAGGAAGGGGTGGTGTTACGTTACTGTCTGTAAGGACCACAGTCATTTCAATACTCAGGAAGGGGTGGTGTTACGTTACTGTCTGTAAGGACCACAGTCATTTCCATACTCAGGAAGGGGTGGTGTTACGTTACTGTCTGTAAGGACCACAGTCATTTCAATACTCAGGAAGGGGTGGTGTTACGTTACTGTCTGTAAGGACCACAGTCATTTCAATACTCAGGAAGGGGTGGTGTTACGTTACTGTCTGTAAGGACCACAGTCATTTCAATACTCAGGGAGGGGTGGTGTTACGTTACTGTCTGTAAGGACCACAGTCATTTCCATACTCAGGAAGGGGTGGTGTTACGTTACTGTCTGTAAGGACCACAGTCATTTCAATACTCAGGAAGGGGTGGTGTTACGTTACTGTCTGTAAAGACCACAGTCATTTCCATACTCAGGAAGGGGTGGTGTTACGTTACTGTCTGTAAGGACCACAGTCATTTCCATACTCAGGGAGGGGTGGTGTTACGTTACTGTCTGTAAGGACCACAGTCATTTCAATACTCAGGGAGGGGTGGTGTTACATTACTGTCTGTAAGGACCACAGTCATTTCAATACTCAGGAAGGGGTGGTGTTACGTTACTGTCTGTAAGGACCACAGTCATTTCCATACTCAGGAAGGGGTGGTGTTACGTTACTGTCTGTAAGGACCACAGTCATTTCAATACTCAGGAAGGGGTGGTGTTACGTTACTGTCTGTAAGGACCACAGTCATTTCCATACTCAGGAAGGGGTGGTGTTACGTTACTGTCTGTAAGGACCACAGTCATTTCCATACTCAGGGAGGGGTGGTGTTACGTTACTGTCTGTAAGGACCACAGTCATTTCAATACTCAGGGAGGGGTGGTGTTACGTTACTGTCTGTAAGGACCACAGTCATTTCAATACTCAGGAAGGGGTGGTGTTACGTTACTGTCTGTAAGGACCACAGTCATTTCCATACTCAGGAAGGGGTGGTGTTACGTTACTGTCTGTAAGGACCACAGTCATTTCAATACTCAGGAAGGGGTGGTGTTACGTTACTGTCTGTAAGGACCACAGTCATTTCCATACTCAGGAAGGGGTGGTGTTACGTTACTGTCTGTAAGGACCACAGTCATTTCCAACACTGCTACAACTGTTATGTGAAATACTTTGAAATACTTTTTAAAAACAGGTTCAGAGGAATACTTTGGCCTTCTGATGAAGTACGATTTATCCAAGTCCGAATGATTTGTCTCCAACGCAAATTGCATTTAAGCTACAGATCATTGTTAATTTAGGAGGTGTTAGCTAAAGAGCACCAGTTAATATGAATCAGTAAGGCTAGCTGAAGGTAAGAAATTATGTGATTGGCAGCAACAGAGGATGTCTGAATGTGGAACAGAGAACACATGGAATCAACCGGAATGTGGAACAGAGAACACATGGAATCAATCTGAATGTGGAACAGAGAACACATGGAATCAATCGGAATGTGGACCAGAGAACACATGGAATCAATCTGAATGTGGAACAGAGAACACATGGAATCAATCTGAATGAGGAACAGAGAACACATGGAATCAACCGGAATGTGGAACAGAGAACACATGGAATCAATCTGAATGTGGAACAGAGAACACATGGAATCAACCGGAATGTGGAACCGAGCAGAGTAAATTACAGAGTGAAATGATGTCTAAGCTGAAAGCATCAATATGCACAGATGTCATTCACTTCAAGCCGTTGATATAATGTTACGTTTTTACACTCACCACAAAGTGAGACACTACTATACACAATGTATAATAAAGCCTGTCTGTTTGTCATTGTTGAGCACCTATTTGGACCAATGGGCTTGTACTTGCTTCATGCCTTACCTCCTCACACCAGTTACACAACACTGTATATAGACTTTTTCTACTGTGTTATTGACTGTACGTTTGTTTATTCCGTGTGTAACTCTGTGTTGTTGTTTGTGTCGCACTGCTTTGCTTTATCTTGGCCAGGTCGCCAGTTGTAAATGAGAACTTGTTCTCAACTGGTCTACCTGGTTAAATAAAGGTGAAATAAAAGATAAGGCCAAAACTGTTTAAACTCTAGTCACAGCAACCAGATACCTTGCTAATCGCTATTTAAACTATAAGTTTAGTAACATCCCCAATATTTATGTAACTAATTCAGAGTCGGGCTCTCGTGTGGCGCAGCGGTCTAAGGCACTGCATCTCAGTGCAAGAGACGTCAACAGTCCCTGGTTCAAATCCAGGCTTTATAACATCTGGCCATGATTGGGGAGTCCCATAGGGAGGCACACAATTGGCTCTGCGTCGTCAAGGTTTGGCCCTGGGGGTAGGCTGTCATTGTAAATAATAATTTGTTCTTAACTGACTTGCCTCGTTAAATAAAAGGATACATTTAAATAATAAGAAGTTGACTTTCTTTAAATTCTCAGACGGCACCGAGGAGGACACGTGATAAATGTCTCCAACCTCCAGATTGCTTTCTTTAAATTCTCAGACGGCACCGAGGAGGACACGTGATAAATGTCTCCATTTATAGAAACACCAATTCCTAATTTCAAAGTAACACTCACTCTCTAAGTTATATCATAAAAATAAAAAAAACTATACAATAAAATCTAGATCAGAATCGCTGTGATCCCTGATTATCATAAACACGGGAATAAGTTAATGTTCTCTGTGAGGCGCCAAACATCGTTCAAATTCATCTCTCGGGTTACTGTGGAAGTCAGTCACAGCGTGTGCTGCCCGCGAGCGAAGTGGCAGGCAAAGTCATACTTGTTCCTGCACTTACAGCCGCAGATATTACACTGCAAGGGGTTCTCGTAGCCGTGGCAACCCATGTGAATGGTATACATGATGTTGTCAGAGAAGTAGGTGTCGCAGTGCTGGCAGCTGTGCAGCATCTGTGGGTCTGGGTGCTGTGTGCTACCGAGCAGGGCAGGGGTACTGGGCTGGCTGTTACTAATGCTAGCTGAGCTGGTGCGTGTGTGTGCACTGTGCTCACTGCTGGGTTCTGGGTCCACAGGGCTGGGGCTGTAGTTCCTGCTATGGCCTGCAGGCGGTTGGAGGTCCTCGGGGCTGGTTGGGGAGGAGGTTTGGTGGTGGTGGTGGTGGTAGTGGTGGTGGTGGGCACCACTTTGACTGGTGGACAAAGATACTGACACTGCAATCGGTGCACCAGAGGCCTGCTGGATGAGGAACGGCTTGACGTCGTTACAGGACAGTCTGTCAGGAGACACAGGGGTCTGGTCCACTGGGGGGAGGTTGGACAACTGGCCTGCCAGCGTAGACAGCTGGTTCAGAGGATTATTGTCCACCATCATGTCACTGTTGACATCCCTGCTGGCTCCTCCTCCTCCAGTCCCATGGTCCTTCACGTCGCTCTCGTACACCTCGTGGTTCAGGTAGTCTGGTTTCCCCACCACCATGGAGGGAGGGCTGAAGTTGATGAGGAGGTGTCTGCTGTAGCCTCCCAGGCCCAGGGAGCTGCCACTCTTCTTCTGTAGGACGTTCAGCATCTTCTTGTTGGACAGGAAGGCGGGCAGCCCCGCCCCCTTCATGGGTAAAAGCTTGTGGCGGCGCCGGCGGTGGTGGGACAGGTTACTGCGGTCGCTGCAACGGAAGGAGCAGAGGTCACACTTGTAGGGCTTCTCTCCCGTGTGGGAGCGCATGTGGGCCTCAAGGTGGCGCTCGTAGGCAGAGGCGAAGGGGCACAGCTGGCAGCGGTGAGGCTTCTCTCCTGTTAAATCAACAAAGAGGGAATGTTTAGGTTTATTTGAACATCTTGGCACAACTCCAACATCCATTAAAATGTAACGTCACACAATATAAATACAAGTTTAAAAAAAAAAATAAATAAAATAAAGATCCTAACTATATGGGCGGACTGACCATCTGGCATGTTGGGCAAATGCCAGATGGGCTGGTCCATTTTTACCTGTGTGAATTCTGATGTGCTCTATCAGGCGAGCGGTGCCTTTACTGGCGTAGCTGCAGTAGCTACACTTGAGCTTGCCGTCGAAGGTTCTCTGGAAGCCGTCAACCAGCAGCCCAGAGCTGTCGTCCAGAGAGACTTCCACCGACCCATTGTGATGATCACTGTCTGGGATAGCTGCTACTACCGGGAGAGGAGACGACAACACACAGAATTAAATAGATACTTTACAGTCAAATTTTTTCACCCGGAAATTGATACCTCTAAACAATAGCTAAGCCTCACTGACACACAAAAAAGTCTAGGTCTGTAGCTCAAATCACATCTAGAATTTATCCGGAAGCAGGATTTGTAAAATCACATTTTTACATTGATCTATTTTTCCGGTGACAAAATATATATTCTGGCAAGTTAATCTAGTCAGAAACCATTTGTGGCGCAGTCCTGTTTATGTCTGGTGCTCGAAAGATATGAGAGGATCACTTGATCTTTGTTACGTTAATATCTCCACAATATGGTATGTAAATGTAACAGTATAACTTCAGACAAACCCCTCGCCCCATACCCGGGCGCGAACCAGGGACCCTCTGCACACATCAACAACAGTCACCCACGAAGCATCGTTACCCATCACTCCACAAAAGCCGCGGCCCTTGCAGAGCAAAGGGGAACCACTACTTCAAGGTCTCAGAGCAAGTGACGTCACCGATCGAACCACTATTTAGCGCGAACCACCACCGCTAACGAAGCTAGCCGTTTCACATCCGTTACATAAACAGAATAACCACTCATTGTTCCTCCAGAGGACCCCTTTCAGATGACGGACCATCGCCACTAAATAAACACGTTCAAATCCACCTTTTAGGTTTTCCTCCGTAGCGCTGTGCCCTGTTCCACTGGTTTCACTTCCCAAAGAAAAATTAGGGATATGGCTTATTTTTTGGGCCGATATATATATATATTATATTATATATATATTATATATATTATATATATATTATATATATAATATATATATATATATATATACATATACATACATCATAAGTTAAAAGTAAATTACTCTGATAGTGTTCATAACAGTCTCACCAGCTTGGAGGTGGTCGGGCTCTATCTCCCCACCGACAGAGCCTGAGATCATGTTGACATGGTGCGTTTGCTGTGTCAGGTACTCTTGAAAGTCCTTTATGAAATCCAGAGGTTTTAGATCATCATCCATTTGGCAAGATGGGGTGTTTTATGATGACTTCTGATCACTCCCCCCGAAACCTGTAAAATAAGGCAATAATATGTTTTAAAAACCTTTATTTAACTAAGCAAGCCAGTTAAAGAACAAATTCTTATTTACAATGATGGCCTACCGGGGAACAGTGGGGTTAACAAGTGCCTTGTTCTGGGGCAGAACGACAGATTTGTACCTTGTCAGCTCGGGGATTCGATCTTGCAACCTTTCGGTTACTGGCACAACGCTCCAACCACTAGGCTACCTGCTTGAAGATTTAACATAATGAACCACATGATCATCACATTGTTACAATACCACTGCATGTATGCCATAACCTATAGCCCGATATTGGACTAAATGAGCCTAACGTTACTCCATAGTCCAAAGAATTTAGATGTTCTGTTTAAGGGGCGGCTGGGTAGCCTAGTGCGTTGGGCTTATAACCGGAAGGTTGCAAGTTCAAATCCCCTAACTGACTGTCGTTCTGCCCCTGAACAGACAGTTAACCGACTGTTCCTAGGCTGTCATTGAAAATACGATTTTTTTTCTTAAAGGTTTAATTAAAATAAGGGCGAAATGGCTCTGGATGCCAAAACAGCCAAAGACTCCCATCTAAACGTGAATCGATTGCGGTACGGTTCTTCAAATATAAATTGCTCGACTTTTGATAACACAACAAAATGATTTCACAAATGCTAAATAAACATTGTATGTTGTATGTACAGTGTTTTAACCGCTGCAGCCGACAGTATTTTTCAGTGAAAACAGTTTGTGGCATCGGTCTTCCGTTTAGACACAGGTTAGATGCAGTAACGTGTAAATATGGCCGTGTGGGAATCTAACCCAATAAAGGCGTGTCAGTTTAACAACTAATTTAATTTTTCGCCCGATATTAAAGATACGGTTATTATGATTCCAGCAAGCTATGCGTTTAATGTTCAGACCGGCCGTCGCGGCTCTTATTAATAAAACGCCCCCCCTTTACAGAAAACGCCTTCATCCAATGACTCTTTCAATGTAATGGAACTGAGAGTCATGATCAAAGACGAGCCATAACCATGAACCATTATGTGGGCAGTCAGTCACGATGATAAGTATGTTGTCACCCCCAAACATCTCATAACAGTGGCAACATGACACGCAGCATGTTGACACACCGCCCATAACTCCACTACTGCCGGCGTTGCTCGTTAACGTTAGTTAATATCACGTTAGTAATGTGAGCTAGACATTTTACTTACCAGCTGGTCGTCAATCACAGCACCGTTTAAAAAAAAAATATACACGACAACTTACGCTTTCCCATCCGTTCTTATGTTAATTCTAAGACCGATGTCAAGATGGACATTTCAAACACGATCTAGACAATCAAAATATATGTGATGACAAGTTAATGTTATCTGGTTGTGCTAAAACAAAGAGAGAGAGAGAGAGAGAGAGCAGGGAGCTCTATGTGTTATAGTAGCTATGCAACAGTAAAATGACTCCCATTTCAGAAGCACAGAGCCGACTGTCAGTGAAAAGCTCCTAGTTGGAAATACAACAGCAGAAAGAGAAAGGGTTTGCCTAGAGAAACATGTTTATTTGATTAAAGATACCCTGCGTATATAAAATTGAAGACATGAGTAAAAGCTGATCACGTTCTACCAAAGTGAAAGATGCGAAAACCGTTCCACGGTCGCTGTTTCACCCGGTCAATAGGAAAGTGAACACACTCAGATGTAAACAAGAGAAAAACATGGCTTCGCCCTTGATCAGGTGCTTCTCAAAGGTGAGACGAATAAGTAATGCAAAAGCGGTTTCTTCGTTCACATTGTTGTTTTTAGGATAGGTTGTCTTTGTGTAGTCATACTTCATTAGAAATACGAACTTAGCTAGTGAGTGTTTTTTTTGTAACTTTAAATTACCCCATTTCGAAACCTGCTATCACACAACGCGTTGGCTAGTTAGCTGCATGATAATAAAAATGACATAACGTTAGCTAGTTAGTTACCGCCTGCGTCAGTTACACCACAAGTTACTCATGAAGAAATGTCCTGCCTGTGTCACTGCTTTTTATCTTGCCGTATATAGCCACCACTCTCTCATATTCACTCATGCTGGAGAATGGATATATGTTTGTTGCCTGACGACTCAAACTGAATTGTTCCACTGCTCTATTGTCGCTTGCTACGGTCACTATTTAACATTTTAGAAGTGCTCAGAAAGTGATTTTTTTGTTTTAACCTGAGTGCCAAAACATTCCAAGAGCTGAAGATGCTCAAAGTTGACCTATTCTGCATACCCCACTTTACCATGACACATCCGTGTCTTCACTACTGGAAACAAATAAACGGTTGAGTTTGATATCATAAAAGCTTACAAACAGGGTTGTCAAACGTTCTCTGATGTCTGGACCTCCAACTATATTCGTATATGTTGTAGCCCTACTTGTGCCCACCATTGGTTGAGACAACATGATCTTGAATACAGGGTGGGTATAATGTTTTGGCGGATAAATGTACTACAATGGGAATCAAATTGGAAAAATACTACTTAAAAATGAATGAATGCTTTTGTAGATTATTTATATTTAAGGTAAATAAAAAATATACATTTTTTTTAAAAATGTCAATTTTTATTTTATTTTTTATTGACAACCCTGTTTTTAAGCTTTTATGAAATCAAACTCAACTGTTTTTATTTTTTCTGGTGATGAAGACATGGATGTCTCATGGTATGGTGGGGTATGCAAAATAGGTCACATTTCTCTTGAATGTTTTTTGCATTCATGTGCAAAAAGTCACTTTCTGAGCACTTCTACGACGGGCAAATATGTGTGAAAGGTTTGGTACAAATCAAAGGGGGTGCTGTCAAAAAGGGATTGAATTCAAATGGATTTAATCAAATGGATGGCTGACCGAACAAGGAGTTTGGATAGCCGGGCAAATCTTTTTTGGGGGGATTGAGTAGAGTGGCAACTTTTTGCCTAGACACTCAAAGTTGTATCGTGTCATCCATCAGCGAAAATGTAACTGTGTTATTTCAGGTTGGTAGGCAGGTGTCCCGACCATGGAGTGTGTGCCAACATGGGCTGCGGAACAGATCCACCCAACCAGACATGTCTGCAGAGCAGGCTGCTGCTCTGGGGGTCTCCTACCCTCCACTACAGACATATTCTGAGGAGGAGGGGATGATGAGGGATGCTGGTGAGTTGGAGCATGCCGGATATACAGGCAGAGCAACAAAGTATATATATATATCACACACAGTACCAGTCAAAAGTTGACACCTACTCATTCAAGTTTTTTAAAAACATTTTTACTATTTTCTATATTGCAGAATAATAGTGAAGACATCAAAACTATTAAATAACACATATGGAATCATGTAGTAAGCAAAAAAGTGTTAAACAAATCAAATAATGTTATTATTTTACATTCTTAAGACAAAAAGGACAGATTTCCACCAGTCTAATATCCATTGCTCGTGTTTCTTGCCCCAAGCAAGTCTCTTTTTACTGGTGTCCTTTAGTGGATTTTTTTGCAGCAATTCGACCATGAAGGCCTGATTCACGCAGTCTCCTCTGAACAGTTGATGTTGAGATGTGTCTGTTACTTGAATTCTGAAGCATTTATTTGGGCTGCAATCTGAGGCTGGTAACTCTAATGAACTTATCCTCCACAGCAGAGGTAACTCTGGGTCTTCATTTCCTGTGGCTGCCCTCATGAGAGTCAGTTTTCATCACAGCACTTGATGGTTTTTGCGACTGCACTTGAAGAAACTTTAAAAGTTCTTGAAATTTTCCAGATTGACTGGTCTTCATGTCTTAAAGTAATGATGGACTGTCATTTATCTTTGCTTATTTGAGTTGTTCTTGACATAATATGGACTTGGTCTTTTACCAAATAGGGTTATCTTCTGAATACCACCTACCATGTCACAATACAACTGATTGGCCCAAACGTATTAAGAAGGAAAGAAATTCCACAAATAAACTTTTAACAAGGCACACCTGTTAATTGAAATGCATTCCAGGTGACTACCTCATCAAGCTGGTTGAGAGAATGCCAAGAGTGTGCAAAGCTGTCATCAAGGTAAAGGTTGGCTACTAAAATCTAAAATATATTTATCATTATTTCATAGTTGTGATGTCTTCACTATTATTCTATAATGTAGAAAATAGTTAAAATAAAGAAAAACCCTGGAATGAGTAAGTGTGTCCAAACTTTTGACTGGTATTGTGTGTGTGATTATATAGCACTAAAACCAACCAATAAGATTTAATAAACAGACTGGACCATGCTATGGATTGGTCTAATTTGTCATGAATTTGGTTTTATGTAAGTTCAATTAATCAAGTCACATTGCATTTCATTTTAATGTCCCACATTTGAACAGTGAACAAGTTTGCACAGGAGCGTCTTGCCCCGTTCGTGTCGAAGATGGACGAAAACTCTCTCATGGACCCGGAAGTGATAAAGTCACTCTTTGAACAGGGGGTATGTGTTTCTCTGCTTTACATCCTATGGTCATTAGGCTCAGGGCATTTCCATGTAAAAGGACCCATTTAGAACCAATGTGAAGCTCATAGGGGCATTTCCATGTAAAAGGACCCATTTAGAACCAAATTGAAGCTCATAGGGGCATTTCCATGTAAAAGGACCCATTTAGAACCAACGTGAAGCTCATAGGGGCATTTCCATGTAAAAGGACCCATTTAGAACCAAATTGAAGCTCATAGGGGCATTTCCATGTAAAAGGACCCATTTAGAACCAACGTGAAGCTCATAGGGGCATTTCCATGTAAAAGGACCCATTTAGAACCAACGTGAAGCTCATAGGGGCATTTCCATGTAAAAGGACCCATTTAGAACCAACGTGAAGCTCATAGGGGCATTTCCATGTAAAAGGACCCATTTGAACCAACTTGAAGTGGGGGTAAAATTTCAAGCTAAGTGCAGTTATCCTCTCAAGGTGAGGTCATTTTGACCCCTTCCTTTAAAAAAAATAAAAAATAATAATCAACTATTGCTAGTTAAACAAAATTGCATTTTCAATTAGTATAAACAAATATAATTGACGCTTATTTATTTTTTAGCATACAGCTCAGTGTTTGAATGATTTATTTTATACAGTCATTTAAGCTCCTCTTTATCAAGGGTTTCAATCATTTCGGACCCTACTGTGTGTTTTAAGATATTTTCAATTCTCTCTTCATGAGGATAATGAATGTTTACACAAATAACAAGTAAAGGTAGTTGGTGTTTATACTAATATACACTTTGTTCATTAATGATTAATTGATTTAAAACGTGTTAATTCTGTTACCAAATCGGTAATGGAATTACAAAAAAAACAAGTAACAGAATTACTGCAATTGAATTGGCTACAATGGCAAATCATAGTAGTCACAAACCACGGTTGAGTCACCTGCTACTGTCCTCCCTTCCACTGACATACTGTTATGTTCAGCTCATAGGCCAATCTGGACAGCCCCCCCCCCCAGTGTGTCACCTCTCCCAGCTCGTACTGACACCTACTCTCTTTCCATTTACTGTTACAAGCCACCTCACCCACTGAAATGTTGTCAGTCCGCCCTGTCCTTGATTTCAACGTCCACAGATGTAGATTTTTTTTGGGGTCCGGAGCGGCTTTGATTTGGCCCAGACATAGACGTCTCTGATTGGTTCCGATCACAGTAGAGTAGAGCACAGTATAATGTACTGCACTGAACATATCTACTGTACTGAACTACACTGTGCTGTACTGTGATGTGAAACATAGACATCTCTGATTTGGTTCAGATTTGGTCTGGTCCGGACCAACCACATTTGGTCTTGTTTGGGGGCGGAGCTCATTAGAATACTAGCCAGTGTGTAGAATAATACTCAGATATGTAAAGCAGGATATTACCCAGGATACATCACCATGAAGATAATTATATTCATATCCATAATTATGCATTTCTGTAGAATACTGATCAGGGACCCATGATGTAGTTCCGTCACCGTAATTCTGTTACCTGATGGAAATCAACTTCGTGTAGTTCAATAACCATAATATATATTTTTGAAGTCGAGGTGTCATGTCTGCAGAAAGACTGGGATATCAGCAGACATCTTGGAATCTTCATTCTCAAGACACTGAGTGTACAATATGTGCAATGACAGACTAATCAGGTGAAAGCTATGATCACTTATTGATGTCACTTGTTAAATCCACTTCAATCAGTGTAGATGAAGGGGAGGAGACGGGTTAAAGAAGGATTGTTAGACCTTGAGACATGGATTGTGTATGTGTGACCATTCAGAGGGTGAATGTGCAAGACTAAAGATTGAAGTGCCTTTGAACAGGGTATGGTAGTAGGTGCCAGGCGCACCGGTTGGTGTCAAGAACTGCAACGCTGCTGGGTTTTCCACACTCAACAGTTTCCTGTGTGTATCAAGATTGGTCCACCACACCAAAGGACATCCAGCCAACTTGACACAACTGTGGGAAGCATTGGAGTCAACATGGGCCAGCATCCCTGTGGAACGCTTTCAATACCTTAGAGTCCCTGCCCTGATGAATTGAGGCTGTTCTGAGGGGCAAAAGGGGGTGCAACTCAATATTAGGAAGGTGTTCCTAATGTTTTGTACACTCAGTGTATATTTAGAGTTTTTGTAAAGCTTTCTCACATAAGAAACTGAGGGAGATTTTACCGAAATTCTGTTACCAAACTTTGCATCGGCGCAGTTCTTCTAGGGAATTTATTTTTGTCAAATGTTCAAAGGGAAATTATTAAAATTAGTCCTTGTGCATGGAGTTGGTTTGTTTAAACTTTTTAAATAAATGTTTTTTTTGTTTAGTAATATTTGGAAGTCGCAGCATAATTCTGTTACCGTGGAATAGACCTAACCTACCTCCGTCATGTTCATTAGACACTGCCCTGTTGTCAAAAAGGACACTGCCCTGTTGTCCAAAAAGGACACTGCCCTGTTGTCCAAAAAGGACACTACCCTGTTGTCCAAAAGGACACTGCCCTGTTGTCCAAAAAGGACACTACCCTGTTGTCAAAAAGGACACCGCCCTGTTGTCCAAAAGGACACGTTAAAGTATGTCCTGAACACCACCCTGTTATATGTACCTGAGTATTCCCCATGAATTTGTCAGATGATTCATTGTCACTTCCCAGCTGATGGGCATAGAGATCGACCCAGAGTACGGAGGCACCGGCTCCACGTTCTTCTCCTCCATCCTGGTCATTGAGGAGCTGGCCAAAGTGGACGCCTCCGTGGCCGTGCTGTGTGACATCCAGAACACCCTCATCAACACGCTGTTTACCAAGCTGGGGACCGCAGCCCAGAAAGAGCGCTATCTCAGCCGGCTGTCAACAGACATGGTGAGTGACTTTAACAGGTTGCGTGTCGTATTGATTTTATTAAACGGGTTTCTAGCCGAGAGGAAATATGTGGCCTATGTGTTTTGATTTAAGGGTAGTGAGAAGTAGTGTGTTTTGATTTAAGGGTAGTGAGAGGTAGTGTGTATTGATTTAAGGGTAGTGAGAGGTAGTGTGTATCTATGTGTTTTGATTTAAGGGTAGTGAGAGGTAGTGTGTTTTGATTCAAGGGTAGTGAGAGGTAGTGTGTTTTGATTTAAGGGTAGTGAGAAGTAGTGCATCTGTGTTTTGATTTAAGGGTAGTGAGAGGTAGTGTGTTTTGATTTAAGGGTAGTGAGAGGTAGTGTGTTTTGATTTAAGGGTAGTGAGAGGTAGTGCATCTGTGTTTTGATTTAAGGATAGTGAGAGGTAGTGCATCTGTGTTTTGATTTAAGGGTAGTGAGAAGTAGTGTGTTTTGATTTAAGGGTAGTGAGAGGTAGTGTGTATCTATGTGTTTTGATTTAAGGGTAGTGAGAGGTAGTGTGTTTTGATTTAAGGGTAGTGAGAGGTAGTGTGTTTTGATTTAAGGGTAGTGTGTATCTATGTGTTTTGATTTAAGGGTAGTGAGAGGTAGTGTGTTTTGATTTAAGGGTAGTGAGAGGTAGTGTGTTTTGATTTAAGGGTAGTGAGAGGTAGTGTGTATCTATGTGTTTTGATTTAAGGGTAGTGAGAGGTAGTGTGTTTTGATTTAAGGGTAGTGAGAAGTAGTGTGTTTTGATTTAAGGGTAGTGAGAGGTAGTGTGTTTTGATTTAAGGGTAGTGAGAGGTAGTGTGTTTTGATTTAAGGGTAGTGAGAGGTAGTGTGTTTTGATTTAAGGGTAGTGAGAGGTAGTGTGTTTTGATTTAAGGGTAGTGAGAGGTAGTGTGTTTTGATTTAAGGGTAGTGAGAGGTAGTGTGTTTTGATTTAAGGGTAGTGAGAGGTAGTGTGTTTTGATTTAAGGGTAGTGAGAGGTAGTGTGTTTTGATTTAAGGGTAGTGAGAGGTAGTGTGTTTTGATTTAAGGGTAGTGAGAGGTAGTGTGTTTTGATTTAAGGGTAGTGAGAAGTAGTGCATCTGCGTTTTGATTTAAGGCTGTACTAGTAAGTTTAAATAAAGCTTCTGATCATGTAGCTAACGTCTCTTTATTATAGCCAGTAGAGGGAGCTACTGGTTCACAAGACATTTAACAGACCTAAAACGCCTTCAGAAAATATCCACTTCACTTTACAGCCTGAATTTAAAATGGATTCAATTGGGATTTTTTTTAATGCATCATGTTATGGGTATGCTTGTAATCGTTAAGTACTGGGGAGTTTTTCAGGATAAAAAAATAAATAAACTGAATAGAGCTAAGTACAGGTAAAGTCCTAGAGGAAAACTTGCTTCATTCTTCACTCTGTTGTTTCTTCTTCGTGTTGTATCTCGGTCCATATTTTACAGCTGTTTCTTCTTCGTGTTGTATCTTGGACCATATTTTACAGCTGTTTCTTCTTCGTGTTGTATCTTGGACCATATTTTACAGCTGTTTCTTCTTCGTGTTGTATCTTGGACCATATTTTACAGCTGTTTCTTCTTCTTCGTGTTGTATCTTGGACCATATTTTACAGCTGTTTCTTCTTCTTCGTGTTGTATCTTGGACCATATTTTACAGCTGAGGTTTCTATATTGTGCCTACGATTGGTTGAGACACAACAGGATCTTGAATACAGGGTGGATATAATGTTTTGGCTGATAAATGGTACTAATATCTGTAATCCTCCATAGGAAACCTATTGAAATCATAGAAATATACATCATAGAATAGACATGACCATTTTAAGTTGTCATTCAATGGCAGCCATATTTGGCGTAGTAATTAGAAGTTAATATTTCAATAACATTTAAATGTCAATGGTGTACCAGCGAAATTGCAGTGGTCTGAAGGATATGTATATTCTATAATTTATTGTCCTGTAGTTCCAGACCTGTCCATGTAATGATGCTAACACCTTGTTGTCCTGTAGTCCCAGACCTGTCCATGTAATGATGCTGACACCTTGTTGTCCTGTACTGTAGTTCCAGACCTGTCCATGTAATGATGCTGATACCTTGTTGTCCTGTAGGTTGGTAGTTCCAGACCTGTCCATGTAATGATGCTGATACCTTGTTGTCCTGTAGTTCCAGACCTGTCCATGTAATGATGCTGATACCTTGTTGTCCTGTAGTTCCAGACCTGCCCATGTAATGATGCTGACACCTTGTTGTCCTGTACTGTAGTTCCAGACCTGTCCATGTAATGATGCTAACACCTTGTTGTCCTGTAGTTCCAGACTTGTCCATGTAATGATGCTGACACCTTGTTGTCCTGTACTGTTGTTCCAGACCTGTCCATGTAATGATGCTGATACCTTGTTGTCCTGTACTGTTGTTCCAGACCTATCCATGTAATGATGCTAACACCTTGTTGTCCTGTAGTTCCAGACCTGTCCATGTAATGATGCTGACACCTTGTTGTTCTGTACTGTAGTTCCAGACCTGTCCATGTAATGATGCTGACACCTTGTTGTCCTGTACTGTTGTTCCAGACCTGTCCATGTAATGATGCTGACACCTTGTCCTGTACTGTAGTTCCAGACCTGTCCATGTAATGATGCTGACACCTTGTTGTCCTGTACTGTTGTTCCAGACCTGTCCATGTAATGATGCTGACACCTTGTCCTGTACTGTAGTTCCAGACCTGTCCATGTAATGATGCTGACACCTTGTTGTCCTGTACTGTTGTTCCAGACCTGTCCATGTAATGATGCTGACACCTTGTCCTGTACTGTAGTTCCAGACCTGTCCATGTAATGATGCTGACACCTTGTTGTCCTGTACTGTAGTTCCAGACCTGTCCATGTAATGATGCTAACACCTTGTTGTCCTGTCCTGTAGATCCAGACCTATCCATGTAATGATGCTAACACCTTGTTGTCCTGTACTGTAGTTCCAGACCTGGTCATGTAATGATGCTGATACCTTGTTGTCCTGTACTGCAGTTCCAGACCTGTCCATGTAATGATGCTGACACCTTGTTGTCCTGTAGTTCCAGACCTGTCCATGTAATGATGCTGACACCTTGTTGTCCTGTACTGTAGTTCCAGACCTGTCCATGTAATGATGCTGATACCTTGTTGTCCTGTACTGTTGTTCCAGACCTGTCCATGTAATGATACCTTGTTGTCCTGTACTGTAGTTCCAGACCTGTCCATGTAATGATGCTGACACCTTGTTGTCCTGTACTGTAGTTCC
Source organism: Oncorhynchus mykiss (assembly GCF_057628025.1). Classification (NCBI taxonomy): domain Eukaryota; kingdom Metazoa; phylum Chordata; class Actinopteri; order Salmoniformes; family Salmonidae; genus Oncorhynchus; species Oncorhynchus mykiss. Next base: position 61,587,224 of record NC_143044.1, on the reverse strand, counting down.
AGACCTGTCCATGTAATGATGCTAACACCTTGTTGTTCTGTACTGTAGTTCCAGACCTGTCCATGTAATGATGCTGACACCTTGTTGTTCTGTACTGTAGTTCCAGACCTGTCCATGTAATGATGCTGACACCTTGTTGTCCTGTACATCCAGACCTGTCCATTTAATGATGCTGACACCTTGTTGTCCTGTAGTTCCAGACCTGTCCATGTAATGATGCTGACACCTTGTTGTCCTGTACTGTACTTCCAGACCTGTCCATGTAATGATGCTGATACCTTGTTGTCCTGTACTGTAGTTCCAGACCTGTCCATGTAGTGATGCTGACACCTTGTTGTTCTGTACTGTAGTTCCAGACCTGTCCATGTAATGATGCTGACACCTTGTTGTCCTGTACATCCAGACCTGTCCATGTAATGATGCTGACACCTTGTTGTCCTGTAGTTCCAGACCTGTCCATGTAATGATGCTGACACCTTGTTGTCCTGTACTTCCAGACCTGTCCATGTAATGATGCTGATACCTTGTTGTCCTGTACTGTAGTTCCAGACCTGTCCATGTAATGATGCTGACACCTTGTTGTCCTGTAGTTCCAGACCTGTCCATGTAATGATGCTGATACCTTGTTGTCCTGTACTGTAGTTCCAGACTTGTCCATGTAATGATGCTGACACCGTGTTGTCCTGTACTGTAGTTCCAGACCTGTCCATGTAATGATGCTGACACCTTGTTGTCCTGTAGTTCCAGACCTGTCCATGTAATGCTGCTGATACCTTGTTGTCCTGTACTGTAGTTCCAGACCTATCCATGTAATGATGCTAACACCTTGTTGTCCTGTACTGTAGTTCCAGACCTGGTCATGTAATGATGCTGATACCTTGTTGTCCTGTACTGTAGTTCCAGACCTATCCATGTAATGATGCTGACACCTTGTTTTCCTGTACTGTAGTTCCAGACCTGTCCATGTAATGATGCTGATACCTTGTTGTCCTGTAGTTCCAGACCTATCCATGTAATGATGCTGACACCTTGTTGTCATGTCCTGTAGATCCAGACCTGTCCATGTAATGATGCTGATACCTTGTTGTCCTGTAGTTCCAGACCTGTCCATGTAATGATGCTGATACCTTGTTGTCCTGTAGTTCCAGACCTGTCCATGTAATGATGCTGACACCTTGTTGTCCTGTAGGTTGGTAGTTCCAGACCTGTCCATGTAATGATGCTAACACCTTGTTGTCCTGTAGATCCAGACCTGTCCATGTAATGATGCTGATACCTTGTTGTCCTGTAGTTCCAGACCTGTCCATGTAATGATGCTGATACCTTGTTGTCCTGTCCTGTAGGTTGGTAGTTCCAGACCTGTCCATGTAATGATACCTTGTTGTCCTGTACTGTAGGTTGGTAGTTTCTGCCTGTCAGAAGCAGAGTCGGGTAGCGATGCCTTCTCTCTGAAGACGCGTGCTGACAAACATGGAGACTATTACGTCATCAACGGTTCCAAGATGTGGATCAGCAACGCAGAGCAAGCCGGGGTGTTTCTGGTGATGGCCAACGTGGACCCGTCTGCTGTGAGTTCAACCCCACGCAGTCAACAACCCACGCAGTCACCGAACCACGCAGTCACCGAACCACGCAGACACCGAACCACGCAGTCACCAACCCACGCAGTCACCAAACAAACCCACGCAGTCACCAAACAAACCCACGCAGTCACCAACCAAACCCACGCAGTCACCAACCCAACCCACGCAGTCACCGAACCACGCAGTCACCAACCCAACCCACGCAGTCACCAACCCAACCCACGCAGTCACCAAACAAACCCACGCAGTCACCAACCCAACCCACGCAGTCACCAACCCAACCCACGCAGTCACCAACCCACGCAGTCACAAAACAAACACACGCAGTCACCGACCCACGCAGTCACCAGCCCACGCAGTCACCAGCCCACGCAGTCACCAGCCCACGCAGTCCCCAACCAAACCCACGCAGTCACCAACCAAACCCACGCAGTCACCAACCCACGCAGTCACCAACCCACGCAGTCACCAACCCAACCCATGCAGTCACCAACCCAACCCACGCAGTCACCAACCCACGCAGTCACCAACCCACGCAGTCACCAACCCAAACCCACGCAGTCACCAACCCACGTAGTCACCAACCCAAACCCACGCAGTCACCAACCCACGCAGTCACCGAACAAACCCACACAGTCACCAACCCAAACCCACGCAGTCACCGACCACACAGTCACCAACCCACACAGTCATCAACCAAACCCACGCAGTCACCACCCACTTAGTCACCAACTAAACCCACGCAGTCACCAACTAAACCCACGCAGTCACCAACTAAACCCACGCAGTCACCAACCCACACAGTCACCAAACAAACGCACGCAGGTACCAACCCACGCAGTCACAAACCCACGCAGTCACCGACCCACGCAGTCACCGACCAAACCCACACAGTCACCAACCAAACCCACGCAGTCACCAACCAAACCCACGCAGTCACCAACCAAACCCACGCAGTCACCAACCAAACCCACGCAGTCACCGAACAAACCCACGCAGTCACCAACCCACGCAGTCACCAAACAAACCCACGCAGTCCCCAACCAAACCCACGCAGTCCCCAACCAAACCCACGCAGTCCCCAACCAAACCCACGCAGTCCCCAACCAAACCCACGCAGTCCCCAACCAAACCCACGCAGTCCCCAACCAAACCCACGCAGTCCCCAACCAAACCCACGCAGTCACCAACCAAACCCACGCAGTCACCAAACAAACCCACGCAGTCACCAAACAAACCCACGCAGTCACCAAATCAACCCACACAGTCACCAAACAAACCCACACAGTCACCAAACAAACCCACGCAGTCACCAACCCACGCAGTCACCAAACAAACCCACGCAGTCACCAAACAAACCCACGCAGTCACCAAATAAACCCACGCAGTCACCAAACAAACCCACGCAGTCACCAAACAAACCCACGCAGTCACCAACCAAACCCACGCAGTCACCAACCAAACCCACGCAGTCACCAAACAAACCCACGCAGTCACCAACCAAACCCACGCAGTCACCAACCAAACCCACGCAGTCACCAACCAAACCCACGCAGTCACCAACCAAACCCACGCAGTCACCAACCAAACCCACGCAGTCACCAAACAAACCCACGCAGTCACCAAATCAACCCACGCAGTCACCAAACAAACCCACGCAGTCACCAACCCGCGCAGTCACCAACCCACGCAGTAACCGAACAAACCCACGCAGTCACCAACCCACGCAGTCACCAAACAAACCCACGCAGTCACCAAACAAACCCACGCAGTCACCAAACAAACCCACGCAGTCACCAACCAAACCCACGCAGTCACCAACCAAACCCACGCAGTCACCAAATAAACCCACGCAGTCACCAAACAAACCCACGCAATCACCAACCCACGCAGTCACCAACCAAACCCACGCAGTCACCATCCAAACCCACGCAGTCACCAACCAAACCCACACAGTCACCAGCCAAACCCACGCAGTCACCAACCAAACCCACGCAGTCACCATCCAAACCCACGCAGTCACCAACCAAACCCACACAGTCACCAGCCAAACCCACGCAGTCACCAACCAAACCCACGCAGTCACCAACCAAACCCACGCAGTCACCATCCAAACCCACGCAGTCACCAAATAAACCCACGCAGTCACCAACCAAACCCACACAGTCACCAACCAAACCCACGCAGTCACCAACCAAACTCACGCAGTCACCAACCAAACCCACGCAGTCACCAAACAAACCCACGCAGTCACCAACCCACGCAGTCACCAACCAAACCCACGCAGTCACCATCCAAACCCACGCAGTCACCAACCAAACCCACACAGTCACCAACCAAACCCACGCAGTCACCAACCAAACCCACGCAGTCACCAACCAAACTCACGCAGTCACCAAACAAACTCACGCTGTCACCAAACAACAGGGTCTAGTTCATTCGGGTCTTGTCTTAGTGTTTGTCTTCAGACTGTAGAGGAGTTTCTCCTTAGTGTTTGTCTTCAGACTGTGGAGGAGTTTCTCCTTAGTGTTTGTCTTGTCTTCAGGCTGTAGAGGAGTTTCTCCTTAGTGTTTGTCTTGTCTTCAGACTGTGGAGGAGTTTCTCCTTAGTGTTTGTCTTGTCTTCAGACTGTAGAGGAGTTTCTCCTTAGTGTTTGTCTTGTCTTCAGGCTGTAGAGGAGTTTCTCCTTAGTGTTTGTCTTGTCTTCAGACTGTAGAGGAGTTTCTCCTTAGTGTTTGTCTTCAGACTGTAGAGGAGTTTCTCCTTAGTGTTTGATATGTCCTGTTGAGTGGTAGCGCCTAGGAAACAGCTACTTCCTGGTTTACACGCTGTTGGAACCTGTGTATGTGACCAATAAAGTTTGATTTTGTATCCAGCAGTAAATGACAGTAAACTTCCTCTTTTGTCCACAGGGCCACCGAGGTATCACCTGCTTCATCGTGGACAGAGACACCGAGGGGCTTCAGATCGGCAGGAAGGAGAACAAACTGGGTCTGAGAGCTTCTTCAACCTGTCCTCTCAACCTGGACAACATCAAGGTAGGTAGGATCTTCAACCTGTCCTCTTAACCTGGACAACATCAAGGTAGGTAGGCTCTTCAACCTGTCCTCTTAACCTGGACAACATCAAGGTAGGTAGGCTCTTCAACCTGTCCTCTCAACCTGGACAACATCATGGTAGGTAGGCTCTTCAACCTGTCCTCTTAACCTGGACAACATCAAGGTAGGTAGGCTCTTCAACCTGTCCTCTCAACCTGGACAACATCAAGGTAGGTAGACTCTTCAACCTGGACAACATCAAGGTAGGTAGGCTCTTCAACCTGTCCTCTCAACCTGGACAACATCAAGGTGGGTAGGCTCTTCAACCTGGACAACATCAAGGTAGGTAGGCTCTTCAACCTGGACAACATCAAGGTAGGTAGGCTCTTCAACCTGGACAACATCAAGGTAGGTAGGCTCTTCAACCTGGACAACATCAAGGTAGGTAGGCTCTTCAACCTGGACAACATCAAGGTAGGTAGGCTTGTCAACCTGGACAACATCAAGGCACACATTCTATATATGAACAAATATAGACCGTAACAACAACCAACAATGAAAAGGTGAATCTGATATGCATCAACCTGTCCATCAGATCAGAAGCATGTTGATTGAATGGTAATGTAATGTGTGTGTATAATAATGAATAATAATAATAATAATAATAATAATAATAATAATAATAATGAACCTTCTAGCTGCGTATATGAAATGTGTCTGTACTCTCTAGAAGTGGCCATTTTTAGAGTATCCGTATTTTAGATTCTGTCTATATATTTTGTCGGGCTGACCCCATTTAGTCGACTGGTCCATTGATTGGTCCATAGGCTGTTGGTCGACCAGAGATTTCTTTGGTTTTGTTGAAGGTTCCTGAGAAGAACGTCTTGGGTCAGATCGGCCACGGATACAAGTACGCCATCGGCATGCTGAACGAAGGCAGGATTGGGATCGCCGCTCAGATGCTGGGCCTGGCTCAGGGTTGCTTCGACCAGGCCGTTCCCTACACCAGACAGAGGGTTCAGTTTGGCAAACGCATCTTCGACTTCCAGGTTAAAAAACATATTCATTTAAAAAAACATTTTTATACATTTCCTGGTCATGGGATGAATGTTTCTCCACTTGTAGGTGTTGCTGCTGTGACCAGTGTGTGGCTTACTGACTTCTATCAAACTCATCTTTGTGATTCATTTTAAAAACCTCCATTATTCTCCATCTTGAACAATAATCGAGGTCATTTAGCAGATACTTTAAAAAAATAAAATAATCCAAAACGACTCAGTCATGGCTGCATACGTTTTAGCCTGGTTGGCCCCAGCGGGAATCGAACCCACAGCCCTGGCATTGCAAGGGCTGTGGGTTCCTGAGCCACACAGAACCAGTGTTGTATTGGAAGGAAACTCCAGCACACTAGTGATCATGATGCTTATATAATGTGTTACAGCACCACATCTAAAGGGTGTTCTGTAATGTTTTACAGCACCACATCTAAAGGGTGTTCTGTAATGTGTTTACAGCACCACATCTAAAGGGTGTTCTGTAATGTGTTTACAGCACCACATCTAAAGGGTGTTCTGTAATGTGTTACAGCACCACATCTAAAGGGTGCTCTGTAATGTGTTACAGCACCACATCTAAAGGGTGTTCTGTAATGTGTTACAGCACCACATCTAAAGGGTGTTCTGTAATGTGTTACAGCACCACATCTAAAGGGTGTTCTGTAATGTGTTACAGCACCACATCTAAAGGGTGTTCTGTAATGTGTTACAGCACCACATCTAAAGGGTGTTCTGTAATGTGTTACAGCACCACATCTAAAGGGTGTTCTGTAATGTGTTACAGCACCACATCTAAAGGGTGTTCTGTAATGTGTTACAGCACCACATCTAAAGGGTGCTCTGTAATGTGTTACAGCACCACATCTAAAGGGTGTTCTGTAATGTGTTACAGGCCATGCAGCACCACATCTAAAGGGTGTTCTGTAATGTGTTACAGCACCACATCTAAAGGGTGTTCTGTAATGTGTTTACAGCACCACATCTAAAGGGTGTTCTGTAATGTGTTACAGCACCACATCTAAAGGGTGTTCTGTAATGTGTTACAGCACCACATCTAAAGGGTGTTCTGTAATGTGTTACAGCACCACATCTAAAGGGTGTTCTGTAATGTGTTACAGCACCACATCTAAAGGGTGTTCTGTAATGTGTTACAGGCCATACAGCACCACATCTAAAGGGTGTTCTGTAATGTGTTACAGCACCACATCTAAAGGGTGTTCTGTAATGTGTTTACAGCACCACATCTAAAGGGTGTTCTGTAATGTGTTACAGCACCACATCTAAAGGGTGTTCTGTAATGTGTTACAGCACCACATCTAAAGGGTGTTCTGTAATGTGTTACAGCACCACATCTAAAGGGTGTTCTGTAATGTGTTACAGCACCACATCTAAAGGGTGTTCTGTAATGTGTTACAGGCCATGCAGCACCACATCTAAAGGGTGTTCTGTAATGTGTTACAGCACCACATCTAAAGGGTGTTCTGTAATGTGCTACAGCACCACATCTAAAGGGTGTTCTGTAATGTGTTACAGCATCACATCTAAAGGGTGTTCTGTAATGTGTTACAGCACCACATCTAAAGGGTGTTCTGTAATGTGTTACAGGCCATACAGCACCACATCTAAAGGGTGTTCTGTAATGTGTTACAGCACCACATCTAAAGGGTGTTCTGTAATGTGTTACAGGCCATACAGCATCACATCTAAAGTGTGTTCTGTAATGTGTTACAGCACCACATCTAAAGGGTGTTCTGTAATGTGTTACAGGCCATACAGCACCACATCTAAAGGGTGTTCTGTAATGTGTTACAGCACCACATCTAAAGGGTGTTCTGTAATGTGTTACAGCACCACATCTAAAGGGTGTTCTGTAATGTGTTTCAGGCCATGCAGCACCACATCTAAAGGGTGTTCTGTAATGTGTTACAGCACCACATCTAAAGGGTGTTCTGTAATGTGTTACAGCACCACATCTAAAGGGTGTTCTGTAATGTGTTACAGCACCACATCTAAAGTGTGTTCTGTAATGTGTTACAGCACCACATCTAAAGGGTGTTCTGTAATGTGTTACAGCACCACATCTAAAGGGTGTTCTGTAATGTGTTACAGCACCACATCTAAAGGGTGTTCTGTAATGTGTTACAGCACCACATCTAAAGGGTGTTCTGTAATGTGTTACAGCACCACATCTAAAGGGTGTTCTGTAATGTGTTACAGCACCACATCTAAAGGGTGTTCTGTAATGTGTTACAGCACCACATCTAAAGGGTGTTCTGTAATGTGTTACAGCACCACATCTAAAGGGTGTTCTGTAATGTGTTACAGCACCACATCTAAAGGGTGTTCTGTAATGTGTTACAGCACCACATCTAAAGGGTGTTCTGTAATGTGTTACAGCACCACATCTAAAGGGTGTTCTGTAATGTGTTACAGCACCACATCTAAAGGGTGTTCTGTAATGTGTTACAGCACCACATCTAAAGGGTGTTCTGTAATGTGTTACAGCACCACATCTAAAGGGTGCTCTGTAATGTGTTACAGGCCATGCAGCACCACATCTAAAGGGTGTTCTGTAAGGGTGTTCTGTAATGTGTTACAGCACCACATCTAAAGGGTGTTCTGTAATGTGTTACAGCACCACATCTAAAGGGTGTTCTGTAATGTGTTACAGCACCACATCTAAAGGGTGTTCTGTAATGTGTTACAGCACCACATCTAAAGGGTGTTCTGTAATGTGTTACAGCACCACATCTAAAGGGTGTTCTGTAATGTGTTACAGCACCACATCTAAAGGGTGTTCTGTAATGTGTTACAGGCCATGCAGCACCACATCTAAAGGGTGTTCTGTAATGTGTTACAGCACCACATCTAAAGGGTGTTCTGTAATGTGTTACAGCACCACATCTAAAGTGTGTTCTGTAATGTGTTACAGCACCACATCTAAAGGGTGTTCTGTAATGTGCTACAGCACCACATCTAAAGGGTGTTCTGTAATGTGTTACAGCACCACATCTAAAGGGTGTTCTGTAATGTGTTACAGCACCACATCTAAAGGGTGTTCTGTAATGTGTTACAGCACCACATCTAAAGGGTGTTCTGTAATGTGTTACAGCACCACATCTAAAGGGTGTTCTGTAATGTGCTACAGCACCACATCTAAAGGGTGTTCTGTAATGTGTTACAGCACCACATCTAAAGTGTGTTCTGTAATGTGTTACAGCACCACATCTAAAGGGTGTTCTGTAATGTGTTACAGCACCACATCTAAAGTGTGTTCTGTAATGTGTTACAGCACCACATCTAAAGGGTGTTCTGTAATGTGTCACAGCACCACATCTAAAGGGTGTTCTGTAATGTGTTACAGCACCACATCTAAAGGGTGTTCTGTAATGTGTTACAGCACCACATCTAAAGGGTGTTCTGTAATGTGTCACAGCACCACATCTAAAGGGTGTTCTGTAATGTGTCACAGCACCACATCTAAAGGGTGTTCTGTAATGTGTTACAGCACCACATCTAAAGGGTGTTCTGTAATGTGTTACAGCACCACATCTAAAGGGTGTTCTGTAATGTGTTACAGGCCATGCAGCACCACATCTAAAGGGTGTTCTGTAATGTGTTACAGCACCACATCTAAAGGGTGTTCTGTAATGTGTTTACAGCACCACATCTAAAGGGTGTTCTGTAATGTGTTACAGCACCACATCTAAAGGGTGTTCTGTAATGTGTTTACAGCACCACATCTAAAGGGTGTTCTGTAATGTGTTACAGCACCACATCTAAAGGGTGTTCTGTAATGTGTTACAGCACCACATCTAAAGGGTGTTCTGTAATGTGTTACAGCACCACATCTAAAGGGTGTTCTGTAATGTGTTACAGCACCACATCTAAAGGGTGTTCTGTAATGTGTTACAGCACCACATCTAAAGGGTGTTCTGTAATGTGTTACAGCACCACATCTAAAGGGTGTTCTGTAATGTGTTACAGCACCACATCTAAAGGGTGTTCTGTAATGTGTTACAGCACCACATCTAAAGGGTGTTCTGTAATGTGTTACAGCACCACATCTAAAGGGTGTTCTGTAATGTGTTACAGCACCACATCTAAAGGGTGTTCTGTAATGTGTTACAGCACCACATCTAAAGGGTGTTCTGTAATGTGTTACAGGCCATGCAGCACCACATCTAAAGGGTGTTCTGTAATGTGTAACAGCACCACATCTAAAGGGTGTTCTGTAATGTGTAACAGGCCATGCAGCACCAGATCGCCCATGTAGCCACCCAGATAGAGGCTGCCAGGCTGCTTACCTACAACGCTGCCCGGCTGAAGGAGGCAGGAAGACCTTTCATCAAGGAGGCCTGCATGGCCAAGTACTTCACCTCAGAGGTGAGCTGAATGTAGAGACCAAGGCCCACGTTCATACAGCGTCTCAGAGTGCTGATCTACGATCATATAATCACTGGACTGGTCCTGTATCTGTGCCCTGCTCGGAGAGGGGTACCGCCCTGATCGGAGAGGGGTCCCGCCCTGCTCGGAGAGGGTTACCGCCCTGCTCGGAGAGGGTTACCGCCCTGCTCGGAGAGGGTTACCGCCCTGCTCGGAGAGGGTTACCGCCCTGCTCGGAGAGGGGTCCCGCCCTGCTCGGAGAGGGGTCCCGCCCAGCTCCGAGAGGGGTCCCCGCCCTGCTCCGAGAGGGGTCCCCGCCCTGCTCCGAGAGGGGTCCCCGCCCTGCTCCGAGAGGGGTCCCCGCCCTGCTCCGAGAGGGGTCCCCGCCCTGCTCCGAGAGGGGTCCCTTCCTGCTCTTCTAATAGAGGGAATGAACAGTGCAAATCCAAACTACTTCATTCAACAGCATCACAGTATTTGTGTTGATTGTTCCTTGTTCTTTTCTGCATAAATTAGGTGGCAACGTTGACCACTTCAAAATGCATCGAGTGGATGGGAGGGGTAGGCTTCACCAAAGACTACCCTGTTGAGAAGTACTACAGAGATTGTAAAATAGGTAAGTTTCTATGGCTAGTTCCAAAGCTTTTCCTGTACTGTTGCTATGCAACCCGGTGGGTAGCATGACTCTGTGGGCTGGTGTTTAGGAACGTCATAACTACAGTTAGCAAGCTAGTTATTGGGCCACAGCAAGGTGGAGTGGGGAGGGGGGGATGGTGTTTAGGAACGTCATGACTACAGTTAGCTAGCTAGTTATTGGGCCACAGCAAGGTGGAGTGGGCAGGGGGGGGGATGGTGTTTAGGAACGTCATAACTACAGTTAGCTAGCTAGTTATTGGGCCACAGCAAGGTGGGAGTGGGCAGGGGGGGGTGGTGTTTAGGAACGTCATAACTACAGTTAGCTAGCTAGTTATTGGGCCACAGCAAGGTGGAGTGGGGAGGGGGGGGGTGGTGTTTAGGAACGTCATAACTACAGTTAGCTAGCTAGTTATTGGGCCACAGCAAGGTGGAGTGGGGAGGAGGGGGGGGGGATGGTGTTTAGGAACGTCATAACTACAGTTAGCTAGCTAGTTATTGGGCCACAGCAAGGTGGAGTGGGGAGGAGGGGGGGGGGATGGTGTTTAGGAACGTCATAACTACAGTTAGCTAGCTAGTTATTGGGCCACAGCAAGGTGGAGTGGGGAGGGGGGGGGTGGTGTTTAGGAACGTCATAACTACAGTTAGCAAGCTAGTTATTGGGCCACAGCAAGGTGGAGTGGGGAGGGGGGGGGTGGTGTTTAGGAACGTCATAACTACAGTTAGCTAGCTAGTTATTGGGCCACAGCAAGGTGGAGTGGGGAGGAGGGGGGGGGATGGTGTTTAGGAACGTCATAACTACAGTTAGCTAGCTAGTTATTGGGCCACAGCAAGGTGGAGTGGGGAGGGGGGGGGTGGTGTTTAGGAACGTCATAACTACAGTTAGCTAGCTAGTTATTGGGCCACAGCAAGGTGGAGTGGGCAGGGAGGGGGGGGGGATGCTGGGCTACACAGAAGGCAATCTGATCCTCGAGGAATTCCTCTGTCTGGTCTGACCTTGGTGTGCTAGGAGAGAGGGGGGTGCTAGGAGAGAGGGGGGTGCTAGGAGAGAGGAGGGTGCTAGGAGAGAGGGGGGTGCTAGGAGAGAGGGGGGTGCTAGGAGAGAGGGGGGTGCTAGGAGAGAGGGGGGTGCTAGGAGAGAGGGGGGGGTGCTAGGAGAGAGGGGGGTGCTAGGAGAGAGGGGGGTGCTAGGAGAGAGGGGGGTGTGCTAGGAGAGAGGGGGGTGGGTGCTAGGAGAGAGGGGGGTGGGTGCTAGGAGAGAGGGGGGTGCTAGGAGAGAGGGGGGTGCTAGGAGAGAGGGGGGTGGGTGCTAGGAGAGAGGGGGGTGTGTGCTAGGAGAGAGGGAGGGTGTGTGCTAGGAGAGAGGGGGGTGCTAGGAGAGAGGGGGGTGCTAGGAGAGAGGGGGGTGCTAGGAGAGAGGGGGGTGGGTGCTAGGAGAGAGGGGGGTGGGTGCTAGGAGAGAGGGGGGTGGGTGCTAGGAGAGAGGGGGGTGGGTGCTAGGAGAGAGGGGGGTGGGTGCTAGGAGAGAGGGGGGTGCTAGGAGAGGGAGGGTGTGTGCTAGGAGAGAGGGGGGTGCTAGGAGAGAGGAGGGTGCTAGGAGAGAGGGGGTTGCTAGGAGAGAGGGGGGTGCTAGGAGAGAGGGGGGTGCTAGGAGAGAGGGGGGTGCTAGGAGAGAGGGGGGTGCTAGGAGAGAGGGGGGTGTGCTAGGAGAGAGGGGGGTGGGTGCTAGGAGAGAGGGGGGTGCTAGGAGAGAGGGGGGTGGGTGCTAGGAGAGAGGGGGGTGCTAGGAGAGGGAGGGTGTGTGCTAGGAGAGAGGGGGGTGCTAGGAGAGAGGAGGGTGTGTGCTAGGAGAGAGGGGGGTGCTAGGAGAGAGGGGGGTGCTAGGAGAGAGGGGGGTGCTAGGAGAGAGGGGGGTGCTAGGAGAGAGGGGGGTGGGTGCTAGGAGAGAGGGGGGTGCTAGGAGAGAGGGGTGTGCTAGGAGAGAGGGGGGTGGGTGCTAGGAGAGAGGGGGGTGCTAGGAGAGAGGGGGGTGGGTGCTAGGAGAGAGGGGGGTGGGTGCTAGGAGAGAGGGGGGTGGGTGCTAGGAGAGAGGGGGGTGCTAGGAGAGGGAGGGTGTGTGCTAGGAGAGAGGGGGGTGCTAGGAGAGAGGAGGGTGCTAGGAGAGAGGGGGGTGCTAGGAGAGAGGGGGGTGCTAGGAGAGAGGGGGGTGCTAGGAGAGAGGGGGGTGCTAGGAGAGAGGGGGGTGCTAGGAGAGAGGAGGGTGCTAGGAGAGAGGGGGGTGCTAGGAGAGAGGGGGGTGCTAGGAGAGAGGGGGGTGGGTGCTAGGAGAGAGGGGGGTGGGTGCTAGGAGAGAGGGGGGTGGGTGCTAGGAGAGAGGGGGGTGGGTGCTAGGAGAGAGGGGGGTGCTAGGAGAGAGGGGGGTGGGTGCTAGGAGAGAGGGGGGTGCTAGGAGAGGGAGGGTGTGTGCTAGGAGAGAGGGGGGTGCTAGGAGAGGGAGGGTGTGTGCTAGGAGAGAGGGGGGTGCTAGGAGAGAGGGGGGTGCTAGGAGAGAGGGGGGTGCTAGGAGAGAGGGGGGTGGGTGCTAGGAGAGAGGGGGGTGCTAGGAGAGAGGGGTGTGCTAGGAGAGAGGGGGGTGGGTGCTAGGAGAGAGGGGGGTGGGTGCTAGGAGAGAGGGGGGTGCTAGGAGAGAGGGGGGTGGGTGTTAGGAGAGAGGGGGGTGCTAGGAGAGGGAGGGTGTGTGCTAGGAGAGAGGGGGGTGCTAGGAGAGGGAGGGTGTGTGCTAGGAGAGAGGGGGGTGCTAGGAGAGAGGGGGGTGCTAGGAGAGAGGGGGGTGCTAGGAGAGAGGGGGGTGCTAGGAGAGAGGGGGGTGCTAGGAGAGAGGGGGGTGGGTGCTAGGAGAGAGGGGGGTGCTAGGAGAGAGGGGTGTGCTAGGAGAGAGGGGGGTGGGTGCTAGGAGAGAGGGGGGTGGGTGCTAGGAGAGAGGGGGGTGGGTGCTAGGAGAGAGGGGGGTGCTAGGAGAGGGAGGGTGTGTGCTAGGAGAGAGGGGGGTGCTAGGAGAGAGGAGGGTGCTAGGAGAGAGGGGGGTGCTAGGAGAGAGGGGGGTGCTAGGAGAGAGGGGGGTGCTAGGAGAGAGGGGGGTGCTAGGAGAGAGGGGGGTGGGTGCTAGGAGAGAGGGGGGTGCTAGGAGAGGGAGGGTGTGTGCTAGGAGAGAGGGGGGTGCTAGGAGAGAGGGGGGTGCTAGGAGAGAGGGGGGTGCTAGGAGAGGGAGGGTGTGTGCTAGGAGAGAGGGGGGTGCTAGGAGAGAGGGGGGTGCTAGGAGAGAGGGGGGTGCTAGGAGAGAGGGGGGTGCTAGGAGAGAGGGGGGTGCTAGGAGAGAGGGGGGTGCTAGGAGAGAGGGGGGTGGGTGCTAGGAGAGGGGGGGTGTGTGCTAGGAGAGGGGGGTGCTAGGAGAGGGAGGGTGTGTGCTAGGAGAGAGGGGGGTGCTAGGAGAGAGGGGGGTGCTAGGAGAGAGGGGGGTGCTAGGAGAGAGGGGGGTGCTAGGAGAGAGGGGGGTGGGTGCTAGGAGAGAGGGGGGTGCTAGGAGAGGGAGGGTGTGTGCTAGGAGAGAGGGGGGTGCTAGGAGAGAGGGGGGTGCTAGGAGAGAGGGGGGTGGGTGCTAGGAGAGAGTGGGTGTGTTCTGGGAGAGGGGGGTGGGTGCTAGGAGAGAGTGGGTGTGTTCTGGGAGAGGGGGGTGGGTGCTAGGAGAGAGTGGGTGTGTTCTGGGAGAGAGGGGGTGGGTGCTAGGAGAGAGTGGGTGTGTTCTGGGAGAGAGGGGGTGGGTGCTAGGAGAGAGTGGGTGTGTTCTGGGAGAGAGGGGGTGTGTCCAAAATAAGAGGACAGGGCCCTGTGGCGTCCTAGGTAAGAGGACGGGGCCCTGTGGCGTCCTAGGTAGTCCTAGGTAGAGGACGGGGCCCTGTGGCGTAGGTAGAGGACGGGGCCCTGTGGCGTCATAGGTAGAGGACGGGGCCCTGTGGCGTCCTAGGTAAGAGGACGGGGCCCTGTGGCGTCCTAGGTAGAGGACGGGGCCCTGTGGCGTCCTAGGTAGAGGACGGGGCCCTGTGGCGTCCTAGGTAGAGGACGGGGCCCTGTGGCGTCCTAGGTAAGAGGACGGGGCCCTGTGGCGTCCTAGGTAAGAGGACGGGGCCCTGTGGCGTCCTAGGTAAGAGGACGGGGCCCTGTGGCGTCCTAGGTAAGAGGACGGGGCCCTGTGGCGTCCTAGGTAAGAGGACGGGGCCCTGTGTGGCGTCCTAGGTAAGAGGACGGGGCCCTGTGTGGCGTCCAAGGTAAGAGGACGGGGCCCTGTGTGGCGTCCTAGGTAAGAGGACGGGGCCCTGTGTGGCGTCCTAGGTAAGAGGACGGGGCCCTGTGTGGCGTCCTAGGTAAGAGGACGGGGCCCTGTGTGGCGTCCTAGGTAAGAGGACGGGGCCCTGTGTGGCGTCCTAGGTAAGAGGACGGGGCCCTGTGTGGCGTCCTAGGTAAGAGGACGGGGCCCTGTGTGGCGTCCTAGGTAAGAGGACGGGGCCCTGTGTGGCGTCCTAGGTAAGAGGACGGGGCGCTATTTCAGACACACCCCCTCAACCAGGGTACGGTCCAGGAAGCTCTTACGACACAGTGACACTTTGCTTTCATCGGTTGGTTCTACTTTGACTGTTGATGGCAGACATTTTGGCAGATCCAGGCGCAGTTCGACAGACTGAGTGAAATGTTTCTCTTTGGTCCAGTACTGATTTAAGGAAAACTCTCTCTTTTAATTCTTGGTGGAAGTTATGGACATTAACGTGTGATAACATGTCGTCTGTAACGTTCTATTCCTGTATTGGTGTAATGGTCATTAAAGCTGTTTCTCCGTCTTTGTATCTACACAGGTACCATTTATGAGGGCACAACCAACATCCAGCTGTCCACCATGGCCAAGTTTATAGACAAGGAGTATGATCACTGACCTCCTGACCTGGTCTGGCTGTTTCCTCATCGTGTAGACTGATCTCCTGACCTGGTCTGGCTGTTTCCTCATCGTGTAGACTGATCTCCTGACCTGACCTCCTGCCCTGGTCTGGCTGTTTCTTCATCGTGTAGACTGACCTCCTGACCTGGTCTCCTGTCCTGGTCTGGCTGTTTCCTCATCGTGTAGACTGACCTCCTGACCTGGTCTCCTGCTCTGGTCTGGCTGTTTCCTCATCGTGTAGACTGACCTCCTGACCTGGTCTCCTGTCCTGGTCTGGCTGTTTCCTCATCGTGTAGACTGACCTCCTGACCTGGTCTCCTGTCCTGGTCTGGCTGTTTCCTCATCGTGTAGACTGACCTCCTGACCTGGTCTCCTGCTCTGGTCTGGCTGTTCCCTCATCATGTAGACTGACCTCCTGACCTGGTCTCCTGCCCTGGTTTGGCTGTTTCCTCATCGTGTAGACTGACCTCCTGACCTGGTCTCCTGACCTGATCTGGCTGTTTCCTCATCGTGTAGACTGACCTCCTGACCTGGTCTCCTGACCTGATCTGGCTGTTTCCTCATCGTGTAGACTGATCTCCTGACCTGGTCTCCTGACCTGGTCTCCTGACCGTATCCTCAGCATGGAGACTGACCCGACCTCCTGACCTGATCTCCTGACCGTATCCTCAGCATGGAGCCTGACCTCCTGACCTGGTCTCCTGACCGTATCCTCAGCATGGAGACTGACCCGACCTCCTGACCTGGTCTCCTGTCCTGGTCTGGCTGTTTCCTCATCGTGTAGACTGACCTCCTGACCTGGTCTCCTGCTCTGGTCTGGCTGTTCCCTCATCATGTAGACTGACCTCCTGACCTGGTCTCCTGCCCTGGTTTGGCTGTTTCCTCATCGTGTAGACTGACCTCCTGACCTGGTCTCCTGACCTGATCTGGCTGTTTCCTCATCGTGTAGACTGACCTCCTGACCTGGTCTCCTGACCTGATCTGGCTGTTTCCTCATCGTGTAGACTGATCTCCTGACCTGGTCTCCTGACCTGGTCTCCTGACCGTATCCTCAGCATGGAGACTGACCCAACCTCCTGACCTGATCTCCTGACCGTATCCTCAGCATGGAGCCTGACCTCCTGACCTGGTCTCCTGACCGTATCCTCAGCATGGAGACTGACCCGACCTCCTGACCTGATCTCCTGACCGTATCCTCAGCATGGAGCCTGACCTCCTGACCTGATCTCCTGACCGTATCCTCAGCATGTAGACTGACCCGACCTCCTGACCTGATCTCCTGACCGTATCCTCAGCATGTAGACTGACCTCCTGACCTGGTCTCCTGACCTGATCTGGCTGTTTCCTCATCGTGTAGACTGACCTCCTGACCTGGTCTCCTGACCTGGTCTGGCTGTTTCCTCATCGTGTAGACTGATCTCCTGACCTGGTCTCCTGCCCTGGTCTGGCTGTTTCCTCATCGTGTAGACTGACCTCCTGACCCGACCTCCTGACCGTCATACACTCCTCTTTGTGACCAACTGGATTTTATCACTCGTTGTTGAACTGGTGTGGGATTTAGGGCTCTATTCAATCTGAATGGTTGGAAGTTCAGCGTTTTACAGCATGATATGAAAATTTTAAAGGCCATGCGCCCGGGTTAGTGGAGACCGTAAACAATCTGTACCACTTCAGCCAGCCAGACTGAATAGAGCCCTTAGTGTCAGACATTACTGTAGAGGTCATGTGTGAACCACTGCTGACTATATAGTACTAGAGGATGCTCCATAATCATGTTCACTTCGTCAATGTATCTGATGCTTTCCACTATGGATGGATTAATGGTTACTGGTTCCAGACCTGTAGATAGATAGTGTAACATAGCTCTGGTGTGTTGGTACAACTGTTTCCAGACCTGTTGATAGATGGTGTAACATATCTCTAGTGTGTTGGTACAACTGTTTCCAGACCTGTTGATAGATGGTGTAACATATCTCTAGTGTGTTGGTACAACTGTTTCCAGACCTGTTGATAGATGGTGTAACATATCTCTGGTGTGTTGGTATTGTTAAGTGTGTTCACCTGTTTTCCCCTACTTCCATGGCTCTTCCAGAATGTTCCACCTCAGTACCTTGTGTTTTTTTTTTTACAAACTAATAAGAATACATCATGCTAATTCAACAGTATTGGTATGATTATTTACTCATCTGACTTTAAATAGTCTCGTATCAAATCAGTGCCTTTCATCCCAGCAAAGTTTGTTGTTTATTTTAAGATATAATTTAATACCTGCGTTAGATGAAGTCCTTCTATGGTTGTGTCGTCTGTTGGGTGGTTTTGGCTCTACTGTTGTCACGGTAACCATGTTTACTTCGGTGGAGTAGATCCATCCTGTCTTTCAGCACCTTTATTTTAAAGATATATCTGGGGGGAATTAGTTTCACACAACTAGAAGAGATTGTCTACGTTTTTTACTATTCATCAACTTCTTTGACAATACTAATAAATATTGAATAAGTGTTTTTAAGGATCTTGTCTCCTCTTATTTCAGCTAAGGTATTCTTGCGAAGCTATCCTTCTAAATCTCGTTTAGCTAAAGTACCAAAGCCCAACTCCTAGCAAGTCTGTTTTTCAGCCACTAGATGGCAGACATTTCCTTGTTTTTCTGAGTCTGAGAGGTGAGGTTTGTTACAGTAAAAGCCACAGACCGTAACCTCCAAAGAGCAGTAAATTAAAACAACTTCTAATAGCCTTGTCAGCCCTAATGTTATTTTATTGCAATTGAATTACGCTCAGGTTTCAGACTGACGAGAACTCATTAAATAATTCACTCTCTCAGGAGCAGTTTGTCAGATAGATAAGATTGATTAGATTTCCGTACGAGACCCGGTCTTGTCCATACAATACAAGGGATATTGTTCTCTCCCCAGACAGCATAGTTAGTACACACACAACATGGTGGACCTATATCAGCTGTCTGCCAGTAATTATATCTGTTCGACAGAGCAAATTAACATTCATCACTGACTAAGTTGATTCTGTAAGATTCAGTCGAGCTACTTGACTTTGTCTTCAGTCTAGCGTCTCCTGTCAAGCTACATGACTTGGGGGCGTCTCCTGTCTAGCTACATGACTTGGGGGGTGTCTCCTGTCTAGCTACATGACTTGGGGGCGTCTCCTGTCTAGCTACATGACTTGGGGGCGTCTCCTGTCTAGCTACATGACTTGGGGGCGTCTCCTGTCTAGCTACATGACTTGGGGGCGTCTCCTGTCAAGCTACATGACTTGGGGTCTCCTGTCTAGCTACATGACTTGGGGGCGTCTCCAGTCTAGCTACATGACTTGGCTGCGTCTCCTCCTGTCTAGCTACATGACTTGGCTGCGTCTCCAGTCTAGCTACATGACTTGGTGTCTCCTGTCTAGCTACATAACTTGGGGGCGTCTCCTGTCTAGCTACATGACTTGGGGGAGTCTCCTGTCTAGCTACATGACTTGGGGGCGTCTCCTGTCTAGCTACATGACTTGGGGGCGTCTCCTGTCTAGCTACATGACTTGGGGGCATCTCCTGTCTAGCTACATGACTTGGCGTCTCCTGTCTAGCTACATGACTTGGGGTCTCCTGTCTAGCTACATGACTTGGGGGCGTCTCCAGTCTAGCTACATGACTTGGTGTCTCCTCCTGTCTAGCTACATGACTTGGCTGCGTCTCCAGTCTAGCTACATGACTTGGCTGTGTCTCCAGTCTAGCTACATGACGATGTCTCCTGTCTAGCTACATTACTTGGCTGTGTCTCCAGTCTAGCTACATGACTTGGTGTCTCCTGTCTAGCTACATGACTTGGTGTCTCCTGTCTAGCTACATGACTTGGCGGCGTCTCTAGTCTAGCTACATGACTTGGTGTCTCCTGTCTAGCTATATGACTTGGTGTCTCCTGTCTAGCTACATGACTTGGCGGCGTCTCCAGTCTAGCTACATGACTTGGCGGCATCTCCAGTCTAGCTACATGACTTGGCGGCATCTCCAGTCTAGCTACATGACTTGGCGGCATCTCCAGTCTAGCTACATGACTTGGTGTCTCCTGTCTAGCTACATGACTTGGCGGCATCTCCAGTCTAGCTACATGACTTGGCGGCCTCTCCAGTCTAGCTACATGACTTGGCTGTGTCTCCAGTCTAGCTACATGACTTGGTGTCTCCTGTCTAGCTACATGACTTGGTGTCTCCTGTCTAGCTACATGACTTGGTGGCCTCTCCAGTCTAGCTACATGACTTGGCTGTGTCTCCAGTCTAGCTACATGACTTGGTGTCTCCTGTCTAGCTACATGACTTGGTGTCTCCTGTCTAGCTACATGACTTGGTGTCTCCTGTCTAGCTACATGACTTGGCGGCGTCTCTAGTCTAGCTATATGACTTGGTGTCTCCTGTCTAGCTACATGACTTGGCGGCGTCTCCAGTCTAGCTACATGACTTGGCGGCATCTCCAGTCTAGCTACATGACTTGGCGGCATCTCCAGTCTAGCTACATGACTTGGCGGCATCTCCAGTCTAGCTACATGACTTGGTGTCTCCTGTCTAGCTACATGACTTGGCGGCATCTCCAGTCTAGCTACATGACTTGGCGGCCTCTCCAGTCTAGCTACATGACTTGGGATTGGGTAAAGGTTGAGGGAGATAATATAGTTGTTTTCGATTTAATGTAATGGCCATAAACTAAGATAAATATGTATGTGTAATGTATTAATGAATTCATTATAAATCTCCACCTCAGAGCAACACAAATCTTCCCATGCAGCATCATACCACAGAGGATGGAGATGAAAACCTACTGTGTATATATAAGCCTACTGTATATACACTGCTCAAAAAAATCAAGGGAACACTTAAACAACACAATGTAACTCCAAGTCAATCACACTTCTGTGAAATCAAACTGTCCACTTAGGAAGCAACTCTGATTGACAATAAATTTAACATGCTGTTGTGCAAATGGAATAGACAACAGGTGGAAATTATAGGCAATTAGCAAGACACCCCCAATAAAGGAGTGGTTCTGCAGGTGGGGACCACAGACCACTTCTCAGTTCCTATGCTTCCTGGCTGATGTTTTGGTCACTTTTGAATGCTGGCGGTGCTTTCACTCTAGTGGTAGCATGAGACGGAGTCTACAACCCACACAAGTGGCTCAGGTAGTGCAGCTCATCCAGGATGGCACATCAATGCGAGCTGTGGCAAGAAGGTTTGCTGTGTCTGTCAGCGTAGTGTCCAGAGCATGGAGGCGCTACCAGGAGACAGGCCAGTACATCAGGAGACGTGGAGGAGGCCGTAGGAGGGCAACAACCCAGCAGCAGGACTGCTACCTCCGCCTTTGTGCAAGGAGGAGCAGGAGAAGCACTGCCAGAGCCCTACAAAATGACCTCCAGCAGACCACAAATTTGCATGTGTCTGCTCAGACTCCATGAGGGTGGTATGAGGGCCCGACGTCCACAGGTGGGGGTTGTGCTTACAGCCCAACACCGTGCAGGACGTTTGGCATTTGCCAGAGAACACCAAGATTGGCAAATTCGCCACTGGTGCCCTGTGCTCTTCACAGATGAAAGCAAGTTCACACTGAGCACATGTGACAGACGTGACCGAGTCTGGAGACGCCGTGGAGAACGTTCTGCTGCCTGCAACATCCTCCAGCATGACCGGTTTGGCGGTGGGTCAGTCATGGTGTGGGGTGGGATTTCTTTGGGGGGCCGCACAGACCTTCATGTGCTCGCCAGAGGTAGCCTGACTGCCATTAGGTACCGAGATGAGATCCTCACGCCCAATTTTTCAGTTTTTGATTTGTTAAAAACGTTTGAAATATCCAATAAATGTCGTTCCACTTCATGATTGTGTCCCACTTGTTGTTGATTCTTCACAAAAAAATACAGTTTTATATCTTTATGTTTGAAGCCTGAAATGTGGCAAAAGGTCGCAAAGTTCAAGGGGGCCGAATACTTTCGCAAGGCACTGTATATAAACCTACTGTATATATATATATATAAACCTAATGTATGTATATATATGTCTCCTGACCCCTCCTGTCTCAGCCTCCAGTATTTATGCTGCAGTAGTTTATGTGTCGGGGGGCTAGGGTCAGTTTGTTATATCTGGAGTACTTCTCCTGTCCTATTCGGTGTCCTGTGTGAATCTAAGTGTGCGTTCTCTAATTCTCTCCTTCTCTCTCTCGGAGGACCTGAGCCCTAGGACCATGCCCCAGGACTACCTGACATGATGACTCCTTGCTGTCCCCAGTCCACCTGGCCGTGCTGCTGCTCCAGTTTCAACTGACCTTAGCCCCAGGACTACCTGACATGATGACTCCTTGCTGTCCCCAGTCCACCTGACCATGCTGCTGCTCCAGTTTCAACTGTTCTGCCTTATTATTATTCAACCATGCTGGTCATTTATGAACATTTGAACATCTTGGCCATGTTCTGTTATAATCTCCACCCGGCACAGCCAGAAGAGGACTGGCCACCCCACATAGCCTGGTTCCTCTCTAGGTTTCTTCCTAGGTTTTGGCCTTTCTAGGGAGTTTTTCCTAGCCACCGTGCTTCTACACCTGCATTGCTTGCTGTTTGGGGTTTTAGGCTGGGTCTCTGTACAGCACTTTGAGATATCAGCTGATGTACGAAGGGCTATATAAATAAATTTGATTTGATATATACAGTCTCTCTGAGGATCTTCTCCTAATGACTTCCTCCGGATGTCAGGAACATGATCCACTTCGTCTAATTGAGATGTGAAGATGCTGAATTAAAAAGCTTGAGTCTACAAACTGATTAGTAGAAGATGTTTTGTATTATTTTAGCAACGTGTACAAATCATCATTATTACCATTTATTTAAAAGGGTGTAAACAAATGTCATTTTAAGATGCTTGACATCTTTAAACCCTACAATTTGAGAAGGGAGCATCTCCTGTATCACCAGAAGGTACTGTACAACGGCTCTTCAGAGAAGGGAGGGGGTCATTCCACTTCCTGGATAAATGTTGCTATAGTAACAGTCTGTCTTCACAACCCTCTTTACTATGGAGAGGTGGTGAGGAAGGACTTTGGGATGTATCATTTTTAGTTCTGTCTGCCCTATATTTGCCTTGAGATATCCCATCTTAACAAGACAGGGGATTAGAATGAGAGAGAAATTACCATATTATTATTTTAAATAAAATAAATTAGCATATTGTTCTTTTCATTCTCACCACCATTCGTTTCCTAGTTACTGTTGCCTGCCAGTCCTCTAATGAATGTAATTGCTGCCTTTTGATGAAAGTGCTTTTATCTGGATCACATTTTCCATGAACAAACAGCTCTTCCCATCCTCTTCTCCCACCCCCCTCCCTCTCTAACAGGACTATGAGATCTGTCATTACGCGGGGCGGGGGGGGGGGGGACGACACGTAGCTGTTCACAACAAGTGTCGTCCTTGAGACTCGGAGCCAACCTCTCAAGGTCAACGGACAGATGATGTATCCTGTGTAGGTTGTACAAAAATCCACTTCTGTTGATTTTAGGTCTACATGCACGTCTGTATATGTTTGTTTTTATATCACCCCTACGTGGACAAGACCAAGTTCAAATCCTTTTGATGTTAAAACTCGTTCAGATCCTCTTAACATTGTCACATTAAAAACCATCTCACCAAACTATTTGTTTGAGAACTTAACAAATATATATATATATATATATATATCTACTAAACACACCTTCAGATATCAGCAGGTCCCAGTACATGTTAAGTTAATGATAAGAATTTGTTTGGCCACCTGCACAGATGGAGGGGATGTATGGCTGACCTTTTGACCTCACAGATTAGCGCGTGACGGTCTCTTCCAGATGTGTTGTCACTGGTTAAAACAGACACTGGAGCCTTGATTGGCCCGATGGTAACACACTGGAGCAGTGATTGGCCCGATGGTAACACACGGGAGCAGTGATTGGCCCGATGGTAACACACTGGAGCAGTGATTGGCTGATTGGCCCGATGGTAACACACTGGAGCAGTGAGTGGCCCGATGGTAACACACTGGAGCAGTGATTGGCTGATTGGCCCGATGGTAACACACTGGAGCAGTGAGTGGCCCGATGGTAACACACTGGAGCAGTGATTGGCTGATTGGCCCGATGGTAACACACTGGAGCCGTGATTGGCCCGATGGTAACACACTGGAGCAGTGAGTGGCCCGATGGTAATACACTGGAGCAGTGATTGGCTGATTGGCCCGATGGTAACACACTGGAGCAGTGAGCGGCCCAATGGTAACACACTGGAGCAGTGATTGGCTGATTGGCCAGATGGTAACACACTGGCTTATTCTATCAGTTAAAGTTGCTTATGATTCACCAATCCTATAATAGATGTAATTTCAAATGCTTCCCACTGTGTTCCAACAGCATCATTGACTCCACCCCCTTTAACCCTTTCCTTTCTTGTACCTCACCTTGCAACCCCCTATCCTTCTCCCTGCTTGTATCAGCACTTGTAAACCAGTGTCCCCATGGAAACCCAATTTCTCCTTGCTTCCCTCTCCTTCCTGCTATATGATTGTGACTAACATGTCGGTCCTCTCACACGGACCAATAAACTATTGTGTAATATGAGGTTTTGAACTCAATTAGATTTTAATGTTTGAAAAAGATGGTTCACAGGGCAGAGTGTTGTCCCCCTAACACATGGTTCACAGGGCAGAGTGTTGTCCCCCTGACACATGGTTCATAGGGCAGAGTGTTGTCCCCCTGACACATGGTTCACAGGGCAGAGTGTTGTCCCCCTGACACATGGTTCATAGGGCAGAGTGTTGTCCCCCTGACACATGGTTCACAGGGCAGAGTGTTGTCCCCCTGACAAGGCAGAGTGTTGTCCCCCTGACAGGGCAGAGTGTTGTCCCCCTGACACATGGTTCACATGGCAGAGTGTTGTCCCCCTGACAGGGCAGAGTGTTGTCCCCCTGACAAGGCAGAGTGTTGTCCCCCTATCAAGGCAGAGTGTTGTCCCCCTATCAAGGCAGAGTGTTGTCCCCCTGACAAGGCAGAGTGTTGTCCCCCTGACAGGGCAGAGTGTTGTCCCCCTGACACATGGTTCACAGGGCAGAGTGTTGTCCCCCTGACACATGGTTCACAGGGCAGAGTGTTGTCCCCCTGACACATGGTTCACAGGGCAGAGTGTTGTCCCCCTGACACATGGTTCACAGGGCAGAGTGTTGTCCCCCTGACAGGGCAGAGTGTTGTCCCCCTGCCACATGGTTCATAGGGCAGAGTGTTGTCCCCCTGACAGGGCAGAGTGTTGTCCCCCTGACAGGGCAGAGTGTTGTCCCCCTGACACATGGTTCACAGGACAGAGTGTTGTCCCCCTGCCACATGGTTCACAGGGCAGAGTGTTGTCCCCTTGACAGGGCAGAGTGTTGTCCCCCTGCCACATGGTTCATAGGGCAGAGTGTTGTCCCCCTGACAGGGCAGAGTGTTGTCCCCCTGACAAGGCAGAGTGTTGTCCCCCTGACAGGGCAGAGTGTTGTCCCCCTGACAGTGCAGAGTGTTGTCTTCACCCTGACAGGGCAGAGTGCAGTCCCCCTGACAGGGCAGAGTGCTGTCCCCCTGACAGGGCAGAGTGCTGTCCCCCTGACACATGGTTCACAGGGCAGAGTGTTGTCCCCCTATCAAGGCAGAGTGTTGTCCCCCTGACAAGGCAGAGTGTTGTCCCCCTGACAGGGCAGAGTGTTGTCCCCCTGACACATGGTTCACAGGGCAGAGTGTTGTCCCCCTGACACATGGTTCACAGGGCAGAGTGTTGTCCCCCTGACACATGGTTCACAGGGCAGAGTGTTGTCCCCCTGCCACATGGTTCACAGGGCAGAGTGTTGTCCCCCTGACAGGGCAGAGTGTTGTCCCCATGCCACATGGTTCATAGGGCAGAGTGTTGTCCCCCTGACAGGGCAGAGTGTTGTCCCCCTGACACATGGTTCACAGGACAGAGTGTTGTCCCCCTGCCACATGGTTCACAGGGCAGAGTGTTGTCCCCCTGATAGGGCAGAGTGTTGTCCCCCTGCCACATGGTTCATAGGGCAGAGTGTTGTCCCCCTGACAGGGCAGAGTGTTGTCCCTCTGACAAGGCAGAGTGTTGTCCCCCTGACAGGGCAGAGTGTTGTCCCCCTGACAGGGCAGAGTGTTGTCCCCCTGACAGTGCAGAGTGTTGTCCTCCCCCTGACAGGGCAGAGTGCTGTCCCCCTGACAGGGCAGAGTGCTGTCCCCCTGACAGGGCAGAGTGCTGTCCCCCTGACACATGGTTCACAGGGCAGAGTGTTGGCTAATGATTGGGCTAATGATTGGGCTAATGATTGCCTACAGGACTTCCTCTCTGCAAATCAGATTATATTCTGAGTGAAAAGTCTGTTGTTGGATGACGTAGTATACACAAGTATTTCAGTCTGTTTGTTCATACCAGACGTTTGGCTTCATTAAAGTGGGATAAAACTCACTAAACAAATCACTGGTTCATAAATGTATTTCCATATCTGATATAAATCATTTATATTTGACTTGAAAGATAAATAAAACACTTTTTTTTTTGCTGGAATATAAAAATGTGAACCTCATTGTCATCATTCAGACAGCATGTGGCACCAACAGGTGATAATGCAGGTAAAAACACCCCATTTAGTGTTTAATTAACTGTCAGCATCTAGTAAAACAGCCCCCCATTCACCCATCAACAATGACTTAACAGTTTCACCCTATTCATGTTGTACATGCACTGCTAATGAGTAGACATGTCATTTGAACCAATTAAGAAATGTGTTTACTTATTAAATGCCTGTTTGACAGTAAGTAATTGTTAGTAACGTCTGAGTGCATTACCCATCTACTTCCATTTTGCTTTCTAATTGGACTTCATGGCCGAAAACACGCCCATCCCATTCAGCCTGGAGCGGGGGTCACACAGTCTGGGTGGACTTGTCGGTCAGTGCAAAAATAGATCCTTGGGACGTTCCTACCCTCAACCCTATACTTATGCCCAACCCTAACCATTTTAAATGTCAATGGGGGATGTCCCAAGGATCCCGCCTAGCAGGCCTACCCTACCTACTACCCTGCTCCTGTCCCCTCCCTCCCTTCCTCTGCACTTCTCTTCTCCCCCGTAGGCCTACCCTACCTATTCTCGTCCTCCTGTCCCCTCCCTTCCACTGCTCTCCAGTTTCATCTCAAATCCCATTTGCCATTGTAGCCTACATGCCCAATCGCCCAGGACTTGCGCGCATTTAACCGTTTTATGTAATCGTTAGTAGAATGCGGTGCAAGTCTGACGCATTGATCATTGTGCCATTTATCATTGCTGCGATCATTCCAGGACAGACCTGCCTCAAGATTTATGCTACATTTTACATTTAAATTCGAGTCATTTAGCAGATGCTCTTATCCAGAGAGATTTACAATTTCGCACTTTTAAAAAAAAATATATTTTTCTTTATTCTCTAAGCATTAAAAAAAATAGGCCTATGTTTTACTGAAACGCCACGTTTGGGGAACCGGAATAAAGCAACAATATCTTCAACTATTTCTCTTGACGTTTGTTTACAGTGAGTCATTCAAATGGACAATAAACATTCACAAGCGAAGGCAGAGACGGCACAGGAGACCCGTCCGCCCGCTAAAGACTCACCTTTCTCTATCAAGAACCTGCTCAACTTCGACAGTAAACCTTCCAACCCGAAGACGCTGCTTGCCACCACCAAAGGACTATTGGAAGGAGGTTTCTCTCTCTCCCGGATCGGTGATTTAACTTTTCCTAGTTTTGACATCCCAGCCCAGAGATTTGGATTACCGGCGCACTATTTGGAACGACCGTCGGCGTGGTGGTATCCCTACGCGCTTGGCACATCGGGACACCATCTCTACAGGACCGGAGGTAGATTACTACCATACATTCAATCGGTTCTGATGATACATTTAGCTCATTAGAATACCTCAAATAATGTTTCGGTTATAACGGATTAAATAAGACTACAACATATTTTTAAATAAATTATGATGCTATAATACTTGCTATTCGCAATACTCCTCAGTTGGAATAATAGTCAGACTAATGATTAGTAAATGTTTAAAAATATATATATATATTTCACCTTTACTTAACCAGGTAGGTTAGTTGAGAACAAGTTCTCATTTACAACTGCGACCTGGCCAAGATAAAGCAAAGCAGTTCGACACATACAACGACACAGAGTTACACATGGATGTATAGGTGAACTATGTCTAAAGTAACCTTCAAATTGTCATGAATCTTCAGTCGAATATTGCAAAATGTCCCACAACAATTAAGCCTACTGCCTCAATTTGACTCACCAGGCGATTCGGGTCCTTTTAAGAACATTTACTTGGATGAATATAATCAAATTATTAACTATAGTGGTTAAAAAAAAATAAAAAAAAATTATGTTTATTTTATGGTTGCATTAATGTTTTCAATGAATGGTAAACTTTGTCGTTTATTTCGTTTAGGGTTTGAGAAGGCCATCGTGAGAGACACACCGTCAACAGGCGGGGACCGAGACACACCGGAGCTGCTGCGAAAATCACCCGACCAAGACGACCAAGAGGACGACAAAAACAACGACAAAAACATAAGTACTGATAATGTCGTTCTGGAGGAGAGTGATGGGGATGAACCAAAGAAGGAAGTAGAGTTGGTGGATGACTGGAGGAAAATTAAAGACGAGAACTCGGATAAAAAAACGTGTCGGAAAAAGAAAACGCGGACAGTCTTTTCAAGGAGTCAGGTATTTCGGTTGGAGTCAACGTTCGATATGAAACGGTACCTCAGTAGCTCGGAACGGGCAGGCCTGGCGGCATCCCTACACCTCACAGAGACCCAGGTGAAAATCTGGTTCCAGAACAGAAGGAACAAGTGGAAACGACAGTTGGCGGCGGAACTCGAAGCGGCCAATCTGAGCCACGCCGCGGCCCAGAGGATAGTCCGCGTTCCCATATTGTACCACGAGAACACCGGCTCAGAAACGGGCCGCGCTGGGAACGTGTCAGTCAGTCAGTCTCTACTAACATTCCCTCATCAAATGTACTATTCACATCCACTAGTCACATCCGTGCCGCTGCTGAGACCAGTTTGAGAGACTCGTTTATTGTGTTGATATTTCTGTATTGTAATTTATGTATTACAAACATTATTAGGCCTATTTTTATTTATTTTTAATCTATGATAATAGTTGTTGTTGGTTAAAAGGCTTTGTATATTGTACAGGTCTATTATGACAAACGTTGTATTTATTATAATTATTATTATAATTATTTGTATTCCCGTGTCCAAAACTGAAATATTTCCTCCTAATCAAATAATTTCATATTAAATTGTTGTGCGTCCAAAGTAATCTGAACATTTGGTATTGATATTGCTTTAATTTAACTGATGGGTTTTATATGTTTTTAAACAGGGTGGAAACGTATAGGTCTGTGTCTCCCATGTAGCCTACGACATTTTACAATGAATTACATCGATGTTTTGTGTGAGATTAAAACAAATCCTAAGTAAAGTTAATATTTCATCATGTATAGCCGTTTATGTGTAATAGTTATATAGTTCTACTGTTGGCTTCACGTACACGATATAATGGCTCACAGCTGAAAAATAACTACTACTTTGACCTATATCGTTTCATAACGCAAGACAGAGAGGACAAATCATATGTTCTTTAAGTATGGAAAATCATAGGCTATACGTCTCACAATGTTATCGCAAACTTTTACTTGCTGTTAACGCGAAATGTAATTTTTTTTTCAAATTCCGTGAAAAGAGTTTCACACAAATGGCCAAAACATGGAGATTTGTTTATTTTTTTTTTACATTGCTGAATAAATCGTGAAATACGTTCCCGACTACACCGAGTGTATTTAGAAACATGCGTGTTTTCATCTATACCTTTAATAAAACGTGGGACGTTGAATGTATGTTTCGTATCAAACACAGTATGTCCAGTCCTTGCATTAGATTACATTTTAGAGTTAAACATAGCGCTCTTTTGGGGAAACA
>NC_143044.1:61077500-61095000 GCF_057628025.1 Oncorhynchus mykiss | reverse complement strand
CCTCCTCAGTCCATCTATCATCCACCTCAGTCCATCTATCATCCACCTCAGTCCATCTATCATCCACCTCAGTCCATCTATCGTCCATCTATCATCCACCTCAGTCCATCTATCGTCCACCTCAGTCCATCTATCATCCACCTCAGTCCATCTATCATCCACCTCAGTCCATCTATCGTCCATTTATCATCCACCTCAGTCCATCTATCGTCCATCTCAGTCCATCTATCGTCCATCTCAGTCCATCTATCATCCATCTATCATCCACCTCAGTCTATCTATCATCCACCTCAGTCCATCTATGGTCCATCTCAGTCCATCTATCATCCACATCAGTCCATGTATCATCCATTTATCATCCACCTCAGTCCCTCTATCATCCACCTCAGTCCATCTATCATCCTCCTCAGTCCATCTATCATCCACCTCAGTCCATCTATCATCCACCTCAGTCCATCTATCATCCACCTCAGTCCATCTATCGTCCATCTATCATCCACCTCAGTCCATCTATCGTCCACCTCAGTCCATCTATCATCCACCTCAGTCCATCTATCACCCACCTCAGTCCATCTATCCTCCACCACAGTCCATCTATCATCCACCTCAGTCCATCTATCATCCATGTCAGTCCATCTATTGTCCATCTATCATCTTCCTCAGTCCATCTATCATCCACCTCAGTCCATCTATCATCCTCCTCAGTCCATCTATCATCCACCTCAGTCCATCTATCATCCACCTCAGTCCATCTATCATCCACCTCAGTCCATCTATCATCCACCTCAGTCCATCTATCATCCACCTCAGTCCATCTATCGTCCACCTCAGTCCATTTTTCATCCACCTCAGTCCCTCTATCATCCACCTCAGTCCATCTATCGTCCACCTCAGTCCCTCTATCATCCATCTATCATCCACCTCAGTCCATCTATCGTCCACCTCAGTCCATCTATCATCCACCTCAGTCCATCTATCATCCACCTCAGTCCATCTATCATCCACCTCAGTCCATCTATCATCCACCTCAGTCCATCTATCATCCACCTCAGTCCATCTATCATCCACCTCAGTCCCTCTATCATCCATCTATCATCCACCTCAGTCCCTCTATCATCCACCTCAGTCCATCTATCATCCACCTCAGTCCATCTATCATCCACCTCAGTCCATCTATCATCCACCTCAGTCCATCTATCATCCACCTCAGTCCATCTATCATCCACCTCAGTCCATCTATCGTCCAACTATCATCCTCCTCAGTCCATCTATCGTCCAACTATCATCCTCCTCAGTCCATCTTACATCCACCTCAGTCCATCTATCATCCATCTATCATCCACCTCAGTCCAGCTATCATCCACCTCAGTCCATCTATCATCCACCTCTGTCCATCTATCGTCCAACTATCATCCTCCTCAGTCCATCTTACATCCACCACAGTCCATCTATCGTCCATCTATCATCCACCTCAGTCCATCTATCATCCACCTCAGTCCATCTACAAATTGTGATTTGAAGGGTTAGTAGATGAAGTGTCCCCTATGATTTGAAGGGTTAGTAGATGAAGTGTCCCCTATGATTTGAAGGGTTAGTAGTTGACGTGTCCCCTATGATTTGAAGGGTTAGTAGATGAAGTGTCCCCTATGATTTGAAGGGTTAGTAGATAAGTGTCCCCTATGATTTGAAGGGTTAGTAGATGAAGTGTCCCCTATGATTTGAAGGGTTAGTAGATGACGTGTCCCCTATGATTTGAAGGGTTAGTAGATGACGTGTCCCCTATGATTTGAAGGGTTAGTAGATGACGTGTCCCCTATGATTTGAAGGGTTAGTAGATGAAGTGTCCCCTATGATTTGAAGGGTTAGTAGATTAAGTGTCCCCTATGATTTGAAGGGTTAGTAGATGAAGTGTCCCCTATGATTTGAAGGGTTAATAGATGACGTGTCCCCTATGATTTGAAGGGTTAGTAGATGACGTGTCCCCTATGATTTGAAGGGTTAATAGATGACGTGTCCCCTATGATTTGAAGGGTTAGTAGATGACGTGTCCCCTATGATTTGAAGGGTTAGTAGATGACGTGTCCCCTATGATTTGAAGGGTTAGTAGATGACGTGTCCCCCATGATTTGAAGGGTTAGTAGATGAAGTGTCCCCTATGATTTGAAGGGTTAGTAGATTAAGTGTCCCCTATGATTTGAAGGGTTAGTAGATGAAGTGTCCCCTATGATTTGAAGGGTTAATAGATGACGTGTCCCCTATGATTTGAAGGGTTAGTAGATGACGTGTCCCCTATGATTTGAAGGGTTAATAGATGACGTGTCCCCTATGATTTGAAGGGTTAGTAGATGACGTGTCCCCTATGACTTGAAGGGTTAGTAGATGAAGTGTCCCCTATGATTTGAAGGGTTAGTAGATGAAGTGTCCCCTATGACTTGAAGGGTTAGTAGATGAAGTGTCCCCTATGACTTGAAGGGTTAGTAGATGAAGTGTCCCCTATGACTTGAAGGGTTAGTAGATGAAGTGTCCCCTATGACTTGAAGGGTTAGTAGATGACGTGTCCCCTATGATTTGAAGGGTTAGTAGATGACGTGTCCCCTATGACTTGAAGGGTTAGTAGATGAAGTGTCCCCTATGATTTGAAGGGTTAGTAGATGAAGTGTCCCCTATGATTTGAAGGGTTAGTAGATGAAGTGTCCCCTATGATTTGAAGGGTTAGTAGATTAAGTGTCCCCTATGATTTGAAGGGTTAGTAGATGACGTGTCCCCTATGATTTGAAGGGTTAGTAGATGACGTGTCCCCTATGACTTGAAGGGTTAGTAGATGAAGTGTCCCCTATGATTTGAAGGGTTAGTAGATGAAGTGTCCCCTATGATTTGAAGGGTTAGTAGATGAAGTGTCCCCTATGATTTGAAGGGTTAGTAGATGAAGTGTCCCCTATGATTTGAAGGGTTAGTAGATGAAGTGTCCCCTATGATTTGAAGGGTTAGTAGATGACGTGTCCCCTATGATTTGAAGGGTTAGTAGATGAAGTGTCCCCTATGATTTGAAGGGTTAGTAGATGAAGTGTCCCCTATGACTTGAAGGGTTAGTAGATGAAGTGTCCCCTATGATTTGAAGGGTTAGTAGATGACGTGTCTCCTATGATTTGAAGGGTTAGTAGATGACGTGTCCCCTATGATTTGAAGGGTTAGTAGATGACGTGTCCCCTATGATTTGAAGGGTTAGTAGATGACGTGTCCCCTATGATTTGAAGGGTTAGTAGATGACGTGTCCCCTATGATTTGAAGGGTTAGTAGATGACGTGTCCCCTATGATTTGAAGGGTTAGTAGATGACGTGTCCCCTATGATTTGAAGGGTTAGTAGATGAAGTGTCCCCTATGATTTGAAGGGTTAGTAGATGACGTGTCCCCTATGATTTGAAGGGTTAGTAGATGACGTGTCCCCTATGATTTGAAGGGTTATTAGATGAAGTGTCCCCTGTGATTTGAAGGGTTAGTAGATGACGTGTCCCCTATGATTTGAAGGGTTAGTAGATGACGTGTCCCCTATGATTTGAAGGGTTAGTAGATGAAGTGTCCCCTATGATTTGAAGGGTTAGTAGATGAAGTGTCCCCTATGACTTGAAGGGTTAGTAGATGAAGTGT
The DNA here is from genome assembly GCF_057628025.1 of Oncorhynchus mykiss. Taxonomy (NCBI): domain Eukaryota; kingdom Metazoa; phylum Chordata; class Actinopteri; order Salmoniformes; family Salmonidae; genus Oncorhynchus; species Oncorhynchus mykiss. Next base: position 61,091,354 of record NC_143044.1, on the reverse strand, counting down.
CCCCTGTGATTTGAAGGGTTAGTAGATGAAGTGTCCCCTATGATTTGAAGGGTTAGTAGATGACGTGTCTTCTAAGAGTTAAAAAGTCGAAACTATTCTCTCTAAGGATTCTGGGAAAAGAAGGAACTTGGCGTTCGCAGCCTTGCTGGTCAGGGTGGGCCCTGGTCACTAGTAGTGCACTATATAGGGAATAGGGTGGGTCATGGTCAATAGTAGTGCACTATATAGGGAATAGGGTGGGCCATGGTCACTAGTAGTGCACTATATAGGGAAAAGGGTGGGTCATGGTCAATAGTAGTGCACTATATAGGGAATATGTTGAGTCCTGGTCACTAGTAGTGCACTATATAGGGAATAGGGTGGGTCATGGTCAATAGTAGTGCACTATATAGGGAATAGGGTGGGTCCTGGTAACTAGTAGTGCACTATATAGGGAATAGGTGGGCCCTGGTCACTAGTAGTGCACTATATAGGGAATAGGCTGGGACCTGGTCAATAGTAGTGCACTATATAGGGAATAGGGTGAGTCCTGGTCAGTAGTAGTGCACTATATAGGGAATAGGCTGGGACCTGGTCAATAGTAGTGCTCTATATAGGGAATAGGGTGGGTCCTGGTCAGTAGTAGTGCACTATATAGGGAATAGGGTGAGTCTGGTCAATAGTAGTGCTCTATATAGGGATTAGGATGCCATTTGGGACTCATGGGTTCCGTGGGAATACTTTGTCTTTCGTTTGATGCCCAGACCTGTTTGGACCTAGCTGTAATTTGGGAGTCTCTGTGCAGCGTCCAGACATGCTCAGACAGGGTCTGTTTGTCTCTGTGTGTGTGTGTGTGTGTGTGTGTGTGTGTGTGTGTGTGTGTGTGTGTGTGTGTGTGTGTATGTGTGTGTGTGTGTGTGTGTGTGTGTGTGTGTGTGTGTGTGTGTGTGTGTGTGAACGCTCAGAGATAGAGCTCTTCCCTCTGTCACAGCTCATCACATCAGCGCCTGAGCTGCAATAGACATTACCATCACACACACACACACACACACACACACACACACACACACACACACACACACACACACACACACACACACACACACACACACACACACACACACACACACAAACACACACACACATCCATCCATCTTCAGTACCACAGTCTGACAGCACTAAGTTTCACCTTGACTGCGTCCACACACCAAAAGGGTTCTTTGGCTGTCCCCACAGGAGAACACTTTCTGGTACCAGGTAGAACCCTTTTAGGTTTGATGTAGAACCCTCCATGGAAAGGGTTCTACATGGAACACAAAAGGGTTCTACATGGAACACAAAAGGGTTCTAACTGGAACACAAAAGGGTTCTACATGGAACACAAAAGGGTTCTACATGGAACCAAAAAGGGTTCTTAGAAGTGTTCTCCTATGGAGAGAGTAGGGAGTAAATATCGTCTGTCCTCGGTTCCAACACTCACTACCGAGTTCCAAACTGCCTCTGGAATCAACGTCAGCACAAGATGTGTTCATCAAGAGCTTCATGAGATGGGTTGCCGCACACAAGCCTAAGATCACCATGAGCAATGTCAAGCATTGGCTGGAGTGGTGTAAAGTTCACCGCCATTAGACTCTGGAGCAGTGGAAATGCGTTTTCTGGAGTGTAGAATCACGCTTCACCATCTGGCAGTCTGATGGACAAATCTGGGATTATGGATGCCAGGAGAACACTACCTGCCCCAATGCAAAGTTTGGTAGGGGAGGATAATGGTCAAGGGCTGTTTTTCACAGTTCGGGCCCCTTAGTTCCAGTGAAGGGAAAACTTAACTCTACAGCATACAATTACAATTTAGACGATTCTGTGCTTCCAACTTTGTGGCAACAGTTTGGGCAAGGCTCTTTCCTGTTCCAGCAGGACAATGCCCCCGTGCACAAAGCAAGGTTCATATAGAATGGATTGTCGAGATCGGTGTGGAAGAACTTGACTGGCCTGCACAGAGCCCTGACCTCAACCCCATCAAACACGTTTGGGACGACTTGGAACCCCGACGAGTCAGGCCTAATTGCCCAACATCAGTACCCGAGCTCACTAATGCTCTTGTGGCTGAATGGAATTAAGAACCCCTGCAGCAATGTTCCAACATCTAGTGGAAAGCCTTCCCAGAAGAGAGGAGGCTGTTATAGCAGCAATGTTCCAACATCTAGTGGAAAGCCTTCCCAGAAGAGAGGAGGCTGTTATAGCAGCAATGTTCCAACATCTAGTGGAAAGCCTTCCCAGAAGAGTGGAGGCTGTTATAGCAGCAATGTTCCAACATCTAGTGGAAAGCCTTCCCAGAAGAGCGGAGGCTGTTATAGCAGCAATGTTCCAACATCTAGTGTAAAGCCTTCCCAGAAGAGTGGAGGCTGTTATAGCAGCAATGTTCCAACATCTAGTGGAAAGCCTTCCCAGAAGAGTGGAGGCTGTTATAGCAGCAATGTTCCAACATCTAGTGGAAAGCCTTCCCAGAAGAGTGGAGGCTGTTATAGCAGCAATGTTCCAACATCTAGTGGAAAGCCTTCCCAGAAGAGTGGAGGCTGTTATAGCAGCAATGTTCCAACATCTAGTGGAAAGCCTTCCCAGAAGAGCGGAGGCTGTTATAGCAGCAATGTTCCAACATCTAGTGTAAAGCCTTCCCAGAAGAGTGGAGGCTGTTATAGCAGCAATGTTCCAACATCTAGTGGAAAGCCTTCCCAGAAGAGTGGAGGCTGTTATAGCAGCAATGTTCCAACATCTCGTGGAAAGCCTTCCCAGAAGAGTGGAGGCTGTTATAGCAGCAATGTTCCAACATCTAGTGGAAAGCCTTCCCAGAAGAGTGGAGGCTGTTATAGCAGCAATGTTCCAACATCTAGTGGAAAGCCTTCCCAGAAGAGTGGAGGCTGTTATAGCAGCAATGTTCCAACATCTAGTGGAAAGCCTTCCCAGAAGAGCGGAGGCTGTTATAGCAGCAATGTTCCAACATCTAGTGTAAAGCCTTCCCAGAAGAGTGGAGGCTGTTATAGCAGCAATGTTCCAACATCTAGTGGAAAGCCTTCCCAGAAGAGTGGAGGCTGTTATAGCAGCAATGTTCCAACATCTAGTGGAAAGCCTTCCCAGAAGAGTGGAGGCTGTTATAGCTGCAATGTTCCAACATCTAGTTGAAAGCCTTCCCAGAAGAGTGGAGGCTGTTATAGCAGCCATGTTCCAACATCTAGTGGAAAGCCTTCCCAGAAGAGCGGAGGCTGTTATAGCAGCAATGTTCCAACATCTAGTGGAAAGCCTTCCCAGAAGAGCGGAGGCTGTTATAGCAGCAATGTTCCAACATCTAGTGGAAAGCCTTCCCAGAAGAGTGGAGGCTGTTATAGCAGCAATGTTCCAACATCTAGTGGAAAGCCTTCCCAGAAGAGTGCAGGCTGTTATAGCAGCAATGATAAATAAACTAGCTTTTTGTCATTATGGGGTATTGTGATGTCATTACGGGGTATTGTGATGTCATTACGGGGTATTGTGATGTCACAAGAAGAAGAAGAGTGTAGTGTATGTGGTCGACGTCAGCTATTCACTAACTAATGAAGCGTGTGAATGATGTGATAAACTCCTCAATGTTATCGGATGAATCCCGGAGAACATTCCAGTCTGTGCTAGCGAATCCCGGAGAATATTCCAGTCTGTGCTAGAGAATCCCGGAGAACATTCCAGTCTGTGCTAGAGAATCCCGGGGGAACATTCCAGTCTGTGCTAGAGAATCCCGGGGGAACATTCCAGTCTGTGCTAGAGAATCCTGGAGAACATTCCAGTCTGTGCTAGAGAATCCCGGAGAACATTCCAGTCTGTGCTAGAGAATCCCGGGGGAACATTCCAGTCTGTGCTAGCGAATCCCGGAGAATATTCCAGTCTGTGCTAGCGAATCCCGGAGAACATTCCAGTCTGTGCTAGCGAATCCCGGAGAATATTCCAGTCTGTGCTAGCGAATCCCGGAGAATATTCCAGTCTGTGCTAGCGAATCCCAGAGAATATTCCAGTCTGTGCTATTGAAGCAGGAAGCAGCCTCGTAGCGTCCGGTTCGTCGGACCTCATCCGTAACAAGGCTCTTGTACTTCCTGTTTGAGTTTTTACTCGTAAACAGTAAGCAGGAGGATCGAGTCATGGTCTGATTTTCCGAAGGGAGAGCGAGGGAGGGGCTTGTATGCGTTTCTGTGTGTAGAGTAAAAGTGGTCCAGAGTGTTAGCGCCTCTCGAGGCGTAGGAGACGTTTTGGTAAAAAAAAACACATTTCAGTCTCCCTGTGATGAAGTCTCCTCCCACTAGAAACGCTGCCTCTGGGTGTGTGTTGTCTTGTTTGTTTACGGCCCTGTACAGCTCGTTGAGTGCCTGCTTAGTGCCATTCTCCTTTGTGGTAGAATGTAGACAGCAGTGATGACTACAGATGAAATCTCTCTTGGTTGATAAAAGGCTGTTTAACATGAGGGATTCTAGTTCAGGTGAGCAGAAGCACGGGATTTCCTTCACACTGTGAAGCCTTCCTCCACTTAACAGATCACACTGTGAAGCCTTTCACCATGTCATTTACACTGTGAAGCCTTTCACCATTTCCTTCACATTGTGAAACAGCGCACTGGTTGTTGTTTACAAAGAGGCATACCCCCTTAACATATCACACTGTGAAGCCTTCCTCCACTTAACAGATCACACTGTGAAGCCTTCCTCCACTTAACAGATCACACTGTGAAGCCTTCCTCCACTTAACATATCACACTGTGAATCCTTCCACCACTTAACAGATCACACTGTGAAGCCTTCCACCACTTAACAGAACACACTGTGAATCCTTCCACCACTTAACAGATCACACTGTGAATCCTTCCACCACTTAACAGATCACACTGTGAATCCTTTCACCACTTAACAGAACACACTGTGAATCCTTCCACCACTTAACAGAACACACTGTGAATCCTTCCACCACTTAACAGAACACACTGTGAATCCTTCCACCACTTAACAGAACACACTGTGAATCCTTCCACCACTTAACAGATCACACTGTGAATCCTTCCACCACTTAACAGATCACACTGTGAATCCTTCCACCACTTAACAGATCACACTGTGAAGCCTTCCACCACTTAACAGATCACACTGTGAAGCCTTCCACCACTTAACAGATCACACTGTGAATCCTTCCACCACTTAACAGAACACACTGTGAATCCTTTCACCACTTAAAAGATCACACTGTGAATCCTTTCACCACTTTGCAATTTCACAAAAGTTTCATTTGACAGCTCAGAGAGGCCAGGGATGAGGAAGAAGCGGAGAGAGGAGAGAGGGGTGCAGGATGAGGAAGAAGCGGAGAGAGGAGAGAGGGGTGCAGGGGTGTATAAAATAAGATAAGGGGGACAGAGAAAAAGGGAGCAAGAAATAGGTGAAAAGAGAGAGAGAGAGAGAGAGAGAGGGAGAGAGAGAGAGAAAGAGAGAGAAAGAGAGCGACAGAAAGAGAGAGAGAGACAGAGAGAGAGAGAGAGAGAGGGAGAGAGAGAGAGAAAGTGAGAGAAAGAGAGCGACAGAAAGAGAGAGGGAGAGAGAGAGAGAAAGAGAGAGAAAGAGAGTGACAGAGAGAGAGAGAGAGAGAAAGAGAGCGACAGAGAGAGAGCGAGAGAGAGTGAAAGAGAGAGAAAGAGAGCGACAGAAAGAGAGAGGGAGAGAGAGAGAGAGAGAAAGAGAGAGAAAGAGAGCGACAGAGAGAGAGAGAGAGAGAGAGAGAGAGAGAGAGAGAGAGAAAGAGAGCGTCAGAGAGAGAGAGGGAGAGAGAGAGAGAGAGAGAGAGAGAGAGAGAGAGAGAAGGCCTTTGCTCACTCTGCTCAGCCCCTCCCTCCTCTTCATCCCCACTCTGCTCAGCCCCTCCCTCCTCTTCATCTCCACTCTGCTCAGGCCCTCCCTCCTCTTCATCTCCCCTCTGCCCAGCCCCTCCCTCCTCTTCATCTGGGAGTTGATCTGAACTGACACGTGGAGAAATGAAACTGAGATCCCACTGGCCAGACCCAGACAGCTGTCACCTGCTGGGAAGTCATACAAATCAAAACAAGTGGACAGCCTTTTCCTCCTAGACCCTGTTAACCTCCCACCTCCTCCTCTCCTCTCCTCTCCTCTCCTCTCCTCTCCTCTCCTCTCCTCTCCTCTCTCTCTCTCTCTTCTCTTCTCTTCTCCTCTCCTCTCCTCTCCTCTCCTCTCCTCTCATCTCCTCCCCTCCCCTCCCTTCTCATCTCCTCCCCTCTCATCTACTCTTCTCTACTCCCCTCCCCTCCCCTCCCTTCTCATCTCCTCCCCTCTCATCTCCTCCCCTCCCCTCCCTTCATCTCCTCCCCTCCCCTCTCATCTCCTCCCCTCTCATCTACTCTCCTCTCCTCCCCTCTCCTGCCCTCCCCTCACTTCTCATCTCCTCCCCTCTCATCTACTCTCCTCTCCTCCCCTCCCTTCTCATCTCCTCCCCTCCCCTCCCCTCCCGTCCCCTCCCCTCCCTTCTAATCTCCTCCCCTCCCCTCCCTTCTCATCTCCCCCCTCTCATCTACTCTCCTCCCCTCTCCTCCGCTCCCCACCCCCCCTCCCTTCTCATCTCCTCTCCTCTCCTCTCCTCCTTCACGCTCTCTCTCTCCCTCCCACTCTCCTCACCTCTCCTCTCCCCCTCCTCTCCTTCTACCACTTCCTCTCCTCACACTCTCCCCACGTCTCCCCCTCCTCTCCTTCTACCACCCTGTCCTCTCTCCCTCTCCCCAACCCCTCCTCTCCTTCTACCACCCTGCCCTCTCTCCCTCTCCCACTCCTCTCCCCTCCTTCCACCACCCCGTCCTCTCTCCCTCTCCCCACCTCCTTCTCTCCTTCCACCACCCCCTGTCCTCTCTCCCTCTCCCCACCCCTCCTCTCCTTCCACCACCCCCTGGCCTCTCTCCCTCTCCCCACCTCCTCCTCTCATTCCACCACCCCCTGTCCTCTTTACCTCTCCCCACCTCCTCCTTTCCTTCCACCACCCCCTGTCCTCTCTCCCTCTCCCCACCTCCTCCTCTCCTTCCACCACCCCCTGTCCTCTCTCCCTCTCCCCAACCCCTCCTCTCCTTCTACCACCCTGTCCTCTCTCCCTCTCCCTCTCCTCGCCCCTCCTTCCACCACCCCCTGTCCTCTCTCCCTCTTCTCCCTCTCCCCACCCCCTCCTCTCCTTCCACCACCCCCTGTCCTCTCTCCCTTTCCCCACCCCCTCCTCTCCTTCCACCACCCCCTGGCATCTCCCACTCTCCCTCAGGATCAAATATGTTGCTACCTACCCTTATCCCCTGGGGGGGGGGGGGCGGCCCGTCAGGAAGTCCAGGATCCAGTCACAGAGGGAGGTGTTTAGTCCCAGGGGTCATTATGGTGTTGAGCCCTGAGCCGTAGCTGTAGTTAATATCCTGTTTTGATTTTATCATTTCGTATTATACTGAAACATTGTCCTCTGTTTGAAAGAGTCTTTAATAAACCCTGTTTGATTGGTATGTATCAAGTCTGGTAAAGACTTTCAACAATTTTATTATTTTATCGATTGTGAGTTTTGTTATTATGTTATTGTTATAATTGATAAATTGTTATAATTGATAAATAGTTATAATTGATAAATTGTTATACTTGATAAATTGTTATAATTGATAACTTGTTATAATTGATAAATTGTTAATAATTGATAAATTGTTAATAATTGATCAATTGTTAATAATTGATAAATTGTTATTAATTGATAAATTGTTAATAATTGATAAATTGTTAATAATTGATAAATTGTTATAATTGATAAATTGTTAATAATTGATAAATTGTTAATAATTGATAAATTGTTAATAATTGATAAATTGTTAATAATTGATAAAACTTCTAATCAGCAGGGGACTCTGCAGATGTTCCAGGTTTTAAATATCACTGAAATAACTGCTTGTTGCATGGAACTAGGAAGTACTGAGATGAGTGACGCATGTTGCCATTTGGGTAAATAGTGGGGAGCTTCTCTGTCCCAAAATGTTGAATAGAATTCTATGGGAACGACATCCATTCCTGGTGTGTTTCTGGGGAAAATATCCAGACAACCATGTTTTGTTACATTACAGCCTTGTTCTAAAAATGGATTCAATTGTATTTCTTCCTTATCAATCTACACAGAATACCCAATATTGACAAAGTAAAACCAGGTTTTTAGTTATTTTGGCAAATTTATGAAACATAAAATTTAAAAAATGCAATATCACAATTAGACAACTATTCAGACCCTTTACTCAGTACTTTGTTGAAGCACCTTTGGCAACGATTACAGCCTCGAGTCTTCTTGGGTATGACGCTACAAGCTTGGCACACCTGTATTTGGGGAGTTTCTCATATTCTTCTCTGCATATCCTCTCAAGCTCTGTCAGGTTGGATGGGGAGCGTTGCTGCACAGCTATTTTCAGGTCTCTCCAGAGATGTTTGATCTGGTTCATGTCTGGGCTCCGGCTGGGCCACTCAAGGACATTCAAAGACTTGTCATGAAGCCACTCCTGCGTTGTCTTGGCTGTGTGTTTAGGGTCGTTGTCCTGTTGGAAGGTGAACCTTCACCCCAGTCTGAGGTCCTGAGCGCTCTGGAGCAGGTTTTCATCAAGGATCTCTGTAATTTTCACCATTCGTCCTCCTCCTAACAGACATCAACACACCTGTTAATACGGTCCTCCTCCTAACAGACATCAACACACCTGTTAATACGGTCCTCCTCCTAACAGACATCAACACACCTGTTAATACGGTCCTCCTCCTAACAGACATCAACACACCTGTTAATACGGTCCTCCTCCTAACAGACATCAACACACCTGTTAATACGGTCCTCCTCCTAACAGACATCAACACACCTGTTAACCTCAACAACAGTAACAGAGTAGCAGATCATTTTACGGGACAATAGATCCAGTTGAATGGTGATGATTGACAGTTCAGTTGTCCTGTAACGGGACGGGTCATGATGATTGACAGGTCAGTTGTCCTGTAACGGGACGGGTCATGATGATTGACAGTTCAGTTGTCCTGTAACGGGACGGGTCATGATGATTGACAGTTCAGTTGTCCTGTAACGGGACGGGTCATGATGATTGACAGTTCAGTTGTCCTGTAACGGGACGGGTCATGATGATTGACAGTTCAGTTGTCCTGTAACGGGACGGGTCATGATGATTGACAGGTCAGTTGTCCTGTAACGGGACGGGTCATGATGATTGACAGTTCAGTTGTCCTGTAACGGGACGGGTCATGATGATTGACAGTTCAGTTGTCCTGTAACGGGACGGGTCATGATGATTGACAGTTCAGTTGTCCTGTAACGGGACGGGTCATGATGATTGACAGTTCAGTTGTCCTGTAATGGGACGGGTCATGATGATTGACAGTTCAGTTGTCCTGTAACGGGACGGGTCATGATGATTGACAGTTCAGTTGTCCTGTAATGGGACGGGTCATGATGATTGACAGTTCAGTTGTCCTGTAACGGGACGGGTCATGATGATTGACAGTTCAGTTGTCCTGTAATGGGACGGGTCATGAAGATTGACAGTTCAGTTGTCCTGTAATGGGACGGGTCATGATGATTGACAGTTCAGTTGTCCTGTAATGGGACGGGTCATGATGATTGACAGTTCAGTTGTCCTGTAACGGGACGGGTCATGATGATTGACAGTTCAGTTGTCCTGTAACGGGACGGGTCATGATGATTGACAGTTCAGTTGTCCTGTAACGGGACGGGTCATGATGATTGACAGGTCAGTTGTCCTGTAACGGGACGGGTCATGATGATTGACAGTTCAGTTGTCCTGTAACGGGACGGGTCATGATGATTGACAGTTCAGTTGTCCTGTAACGGGACGGGTCATGATGATTGACAGTTCAGTTGTCCTGTAACGGGACGGGTCATGATGATTGACAGTTCAGTTGTCCTGTAATGGGACGGGTCATGATGATTGACAGTTCAGTTGTCCTGTAACGGGACGGGTCATGATGATTGACAGTTCAGTTGTCCTGTAATGGGACGGGTCATGATGATTGACAGTTCAGTTGTCCTGTAACGGGACGGGTCATGATGATTGACAGTTCAGTTGTCCTGTAATGGGACGGGTCATGAAGATTGACAGTTCAGTTGTCCTGTAATGGGACGGGTCATGATGATTGACAGTTCAGTTGTCCTGTAACGGGACGGGTCATGATGATTGACAGTTCAGTTGTCCTGTAACGGGACGGGTCATGATGATTGACAGTTCAGTTGTCCTGTAACGGGACGGGTCATGATGATTGACAGTTCAGTTGTCCTGTAACGGGACGGTTCATGATGATTGACAGTTCAGTTGTCCTGTAACGGGACGGGTCATGATGATTGACAGTTCAGTTGTCCTGTAATGGGACGGGTCATGATGATTGACAGTTCAGTTGTCCTGTAACGGGACGGGTCATTCTAGGTTTCCTTTTCATACGTTTTACAGTGACGTGTTTTCAACAGTCGTAGATGAAAACAAGCTGCACGTTACGTTCCTATTGGCCTTCTGACAGACGATTCAGATGTTGGTTTCCAAGGCCACGTCAAACATCTGGGCCCTCCCATCTTCACTCTGTATCGTAGAGAAACCTCCAGGCCATAAGGCGCCGTGCGGACGGCGTGATGCTATTGTGGAGTCTCCGGAGGATCAAACTGGGCTCCGTACCTCAACGCCGCCCCAGATTTTGGAACAACGCCTTGATGATGTGATTGGTTGAGGTGGGAGGGGGAGGGGCGGGAGGTCTAGCATATACACAAACTCACTTCCTTGATTAACTTCCTTCACAACAGCTCAGTGAAGTGCAGGAAGTATGAATGTCCTGACTTCTACAGAGGCCCTATCACTGTAAATGCTGCACAGATTGAACATGCAGAGCCTTTAATAATGCCAATCATTATACATTTATAGAAGGGTGTGTGTGTGTGTGTGTGTGTGTGTGTGTGTGTGTGTTTGCTTTAGCCATGCCCGGAGTGCCAGGTGAGCAGAGTTTGTTATTTTGGGATGTTTCTATTGGTTTCCTGATCCCAGGCAAGCTCATTCAAGAACAGATAAAGCATTTGAAATGAGCTCAAATAGTATTTGGACTTGCAGGCTCTGCTGGAGAGGAAGGTTTATTTCGGAGTGACGTCTGAATTCCAGGGAAATTGGAGTTGGAAGAGAAGTTATTGAACTTCCTCCAGTCATCCAGCTGGCCCATAACTTCCTCCAGTCACCCAGCTGGCCCATAACTTCCTCCAGTCACCCAGCTGGCCCATAACTTCCTCCAGTCATCCAGCTGGCCCATAACTTCCTCCAGTCATCCAGCTGGCCCATAACTTCCTCCAGTCACCCAGCTGGCCCATAACTTCCTCCAGTCATCCAGCTGGCCCATAACTTCCTCCAGTCACCCAGCTGGCCCATAACTTCCTCCAGTCACCCAGCTGGCCCATAACTTCCTCCAGTCATCCAGCTGGCCCATAACTTCCTCCAGTCACCCAGCTGGCCCATAACTTCCTCCAGTCACCCAGCTGGCCCATAACTTCCTCCAGTCATACAGCTGGCCCATAATTTCCTCCAGTCATCCAGCTGGCCCATAACTTCCTCCAGTCATCCAGCTGGCCCATAACTTCCTCCTGTCACCCAGCTGGCCCATAACTTCCTCCTGTCACCCAGCTGGCCCATAACTTCCTCCAGTCATCCAGCTGGCCCATAACTTCCTCCTGTCACCCAGCTGGCCCATAACTTCCTCCAGTCATCCAGCTGGCCCATAACTTCCTCCTGTCACCCAGCTGGCCAATAACTTCCTCCAGTCATCCAGCTGGCCCATAACTTCCTCCAGTCATCCAGCTGGCCCATAACTTCCTCTGGTCATCCAGCTGGCCCATAACTTCCTCCAGTCACCCAGCTGGCCCATAACTTCCTCCAGTCATCCAGCTGGCCCATAACTTCCTCCAGTCATCCAGCTTGCCCATAACTTCCTCCAGTCATCCAGCTGGCCCATAACTTCCTCCAGTCATCCAGCTGGCCCTCAAATTCCTCCAGTGACACATTATTTTCCAAAATGATATTTGAAAAAAATATGCAGAGATGTAAAACTATTTGTTTTTTTCTGTCTAGGTGGTTTGTCACAAAACCTACTCCAATTTCTTTGTGAGTGTCTCCTGCCCTCTGGTGTCGAGGAAGTGAATAACATGTTTAGTCCTCAGTCAGTAACTCGTCTCAGAAACCCCAGACCTAGGAAAAGGAAAGGGGTAAATACCTCGTCAGTTGTACAACTGAAATGTGTCTTCTGCATTTAACCCAACACCTCTGAATCAGAGAGGTGCGGTGGGGTGGGGGGGAGGGCTGCCTTAATCGACATCCATTATGTCAGAACATTGTTAATTTGATAGGTCTAGGGAGAGTTTTTGACCTTGTCAGCTCTGGGATTCGATCCAGGAACCTTTCGGTTACTGGCCCAACGGGCAACAGGGAGATAAGTCGTTCATTGGTATGTGTCATCACGCCCAGTAAGCTTCCAATCATTAGAAACATTTGATTTTAACAGTTTGTGGTGTAATCCCAATGCTGTGTAGTGTTTCCTAATGCTGAAAGAGGAAGACAGTATCCTACAATGTTGACACGGTCAACAAAATGTTTCTTCATTAAACAGAGTAGTGCTCCATAACTAGTCCTTCCCATTTCCCTAAGAGACTGGGAAGTCTGTCTGTCTGTCTGTCTGTAATGTCTGTCTGCCTGTCTGTAATGTCTGTCTGTCTGTAATGTCTGTCTGCCTTTTTGCCTGACTGTCTGCCCTTTTGTCTGTCTGTTCTGTCTGCCTTTTTGTCTGTCTGCCTGACTGTCTGCCTTTTTGTCTGTCTGCCTGACTGTCTGTCTGTCTGCCTTTTTGTCTGTCTGTCTGCCTTTTTGTCTGCCTTTTTGTCTGTTTTTTCTGTCTGCCTTATTGTCTGCGTTTTTGTCTGTCTGCCTTACTGTCTGTGTTTTTGTCTGTCTGCCTTACCGTCTGTGTTTTTGTCTGTCTGCCTGACAGTCTGCCTTTTTGTCTGTTTTTTCTGTCTGCCTTACTGTCTGTGTTTTTGTCTGTCTGCCTTACCGTCTGTGTTTTTGTCTGTCTGCCTGACAGTCTGCCTTTTTGTCTGTTTTTTCTGTCTGCCTTACTGTCTGTGTTTTTGTCTGTCTGCCTTACTGTCTGTGTTTTTGTCTGTCTGCCTTACTGTCTGTGTTTTTGTCTGTCTGTCTTTTAATAACTTTTTAATCCCATACGTTAATTGTTCTGCTGACATAAAAAGCCTGATTAAAATTACAAAAAGTTTTATTCCAACATGTATTTAATTTGTGTCTCTCTCTGGACATGATAGACTTGACCAAAGGGAGAGAAAGTCATTACTGTAGGCTGATGAGTTGTAATTACCTAAGACCTCTTACCGTCCCAGCACAATACTGCCATCTGGTGCGTGCGTGCGTGTGTGTGTGTGTCTCTCATTCCAGCGTCTCATCTTCTACCTCTTTTTATTGGTCAGCCCTGATAATGGTTCCACAGTACTAACAAATCAGAATGCCCTCCCATTGGACTGGAGACCAGAGTACTAACCAATCAGATCAGGTTGGATGGGAAGCGTCGCTGCACAGCTATCTCCAGAGATGTTCGATGGGTTCAAGTCCAGGCTCTGGCTGGGCCACTCGAGGACACACAGAGATATGGATGTGTGCCATTGACTTTGAACTGGACTGTGTTTACAGCATGAGCGGTCGTGAGTGGATGCACTTGTTTTGAGGTTAAAGCAAGAGCTGCATTTATCCATGTGTGCACATTTTGT
>NC_143044.1:61052500-61070000 GCF_057628025.1 Oncorhynchus mykiss | reverse complement strand
CAGGACTGTTAGTCAGATACAACACAGTTCAATAGAACCAGGACTGTTAGTCAGATACAACACAGTTCAATAGAACAAGGACTGTTAGTCAGATACAACACAGTTCAATAGAACAAGGACTGTTAGTCAGATACACCACAGTTCAATAGAACAAGGACTGTTAGTCAGATACAACACAGTTCAACAGAACCAGGACTGTTAGTCAGATACAACACATCACAGTTCAATAGACACACTGGCTTTATCAACACACTGGCTTCATCAACACACTGGCTTTATCAACACACTGGCTTTATCAACACACTGGCTTCATCAACACACTGGCTTCATCAACACACTGGCTTCATAAACACACTGGCTTTATCAACACACTGGCTTTATCAACACACTGGCTTCATCAACACACTGGCTTCATCAACACACTGGCTTCATCAACACACTGGCTTTATCAACACACTGGCTTTATCAACACACTGGTTTTATCAACACACTGGCTTCATCAACACACTGGCTTCGTCAACACACTGGCTTCATCAACACACTGGCTTCATCAACACACTGGCTTTATCAACACACTAGCTTTATCAACACACTGGCTTTATCAAAACACTGGCTTCATCAACACACTGGCTTTATCAACACACTGGCTTTATCAACACACTGGCTTTATCAACACACTGGCTTTATCAACCTTTATCAATCAGCTTGGTAACGGCTTGCTAACAGCTTGGTAACAGCCTGGTAACAGCTTGCTAATAGCTTGGTAACAGCTTGGTAACAGCTTGTTAACAGCTTGGTAACAGCTTGGTAACAACTTGGTAACAGCCTGGTAACGGCTTGGTAACAGCTTGGTAACGGCTTGGTAACGGCTTGGTAACAGCCTGGTAACGGCTTGGTAACGGCTTGGTAACGGTCTGGTAACTGCTTGGTAACGGCCTGGTAAATGCTTGGTAACGGCTTGATAACAGCCTGATAACAGCTTGGTAACAGCCTGATAACAGCTTGGTCCAGCTTGGTAACAGCTTGGTAACAGATTGGTAACAGCTTGGTAACAGCTTGGTAACGGCTTGGTAACGGCGTGGTAACAGCCTGGTCACGGCTTGGTAACAGCTTGGTAACGGCTTGGTAACAGCTTGGTCCAGCTTGGTCCAGTTTGGTAATAGCTTGGTAACAACTTGGTAACTGCTTGGTAACAACTTGGTAACAGCTTGGTAACAACTTGGTAACGGCTTGGTAACAACTTGGTAACGGCTTGGTAACGGCTTGGTAACAACTTGGTAACAGCTTGGTAACAACTTGGTAACAGCTTGGTAACGGCTTGGTAACAGCTTGGTAACAGCCTTGTAACAGCTTGGTAACAGCTTGGTAACAGCTTGGTAACAACTTGGTAACAGCTTGGTAACGGCTTGGTAACAGCCTGGTCACGGCTTGGTAACAGCTTGGTAACGGCTTGGTAACAGCTTGGTCCAGCTTGGTCCAGCTTGGTAATAGCTTGGTAACAACTTGGTAACTGCCTGGTAACAACTTGGTAACGGCTTGGTAACGGCTTGGTAACAGCTTGGTAACAGCTTGGTAACAGCTTGGTAACGGCTTGGTCCAGCTTGGTCCAGCTTGGTAACAGCTTGGGAACAGCTTGGTAACAACTTGGTAACTGCTTGGTAACAACTTGGTAACAACTTGGTAACAGCTTGGTAACGGCTTGGAGCAGCTTGGTAACGGCTTGGTCCAGCTTGGTCCAGCTTGGTAACAGCTTGGTAACAGCTTGGTAACAACTTGGTAACTGCTTGGTAACAACTTGGTAACAACTTGGTAACAGCCTGGTAACAACTTGGTAACAGCCTGGTAAACAACCTCACATGCTGTAATAACTCTAGGGATATAAACCTATTGACAATTAGGCCTGATGGAGGAGAGAATGGAGGAGAGAATGGAGGAGAGTGGTGAGAATGGAGTAAGAGAATGGAGGAGAGAGTGGAGGAGAGTGGAGGAGAGAATGGAGGAGAGTGGAGGAATGAATGGAGGAGAGAATGGAGGAAGAATGGAAGAGAGAATGGAGGAGAGAATGGAGGAGAATAGAGGAGAATAGAGGAAAGAATGGAGGAGAGAATGGAGGAGAGAATGGAAGAGAGAATGGAGGAGAGAATGGAGGAGAATAGAATAAAGAATGGAGGAGAGAATGGAGGAGAGGATGGAGGAGAGAATGGAGGAGAATAGAGGAAAGAATGGAGGAGAGAATGGAGGAAGAATGGAGGAGAGAATGGAGGAGAGAATGGAGGGAGATAGAGGAGAGAATGGAGAAAAGAATGGAGGAAAGAATGGAGGAGAGAATGGGAGGGGAGAATGGAGCTACAGAGGGAAAAAATGGAGGAGAGAATGGAGGAGAATAGAGGAGAGAATGGAGGAGAATAGAGGAGAATAGAGGAGAGAATGGAGGAGAGAATGGAGGAGAGAAGGAGGAAGAATGGAGGGAGAATTGAGGAGAATAGAGGAAAGAATGGAGGAGAGAATGGAAGAGAGAATGGAGGAGAGAATGGAGGAGAATAGAGGAGAGAATGGGAGGAGAGAATGGAGGAGAGAATGGAGGAGAGAATGGAGGGGAGAATGGAGGAGAATAGACGAGAGAATGGAGGAGAGAATGGAGGAGAGAATGGAGGAGAGAGTTGAGGAGAATAGAGGAGAGAATGGAGGGAGAATGGAGGAGAGAGAGGAAGAATGGAGGAGAGAATGGAGGAGAGAATGGAGGAGAATGGAGGAGAGAATGGAGGAGAGAATGGGAGGAGAATAGAGGAGAGAATGGAGGAGAGAATGGAGGAGAGAATGGAGGGGAGAATAGAGGAAAGAATGGAGGAGAGAATGGAGGAGAGAATGGGAGGAGAGAATGGAGGGGAGAATGAGGAGAATAGAGGAAAGAATGGGGAGGAGAGAATGGAGGAGAGAATGGAGGAGAGAATGGGAGGAGAATGGAGGAGAGAATGGAGGAGAGAAGAGGAGAGAATGGACGAGAGTAGAGGACATACCCCCCCCCCCATTCACCTGGACAGTTAGACTGTTATGCTCAGTCTGTTAAAACATAGAAAGCACATGGATGTGGAGAAGGTGAAGGCTACTCACTGGCATGGCGTTGTTGAGCGTAGTGTTGTACACACAGGAGCGCATGGTGTACTCTGTCAGGCACCCTTCAAACAGCTGGAGACTCGGAGACCTCGTCCTGGAAATCCTCCGCAGACTGATCAGTGATCCCAAGAGAGATAGTCGGAGTACAACCTGAGACAACAACAACAACACCACCATCAACATCACCAACACCTACAACAACACCACCATCAACACCACCATCAACATCACCAACAACTACAAAACCACCATTAACATCACCATCAACACCATCACCATCAACACCATCACCATCAACAACACCACCATCAACATCACCAACAACTACAAAACCACCATTAACATCACCATCAACACCATCACCATAAACAACACCACCAACTACAACAACACCACCATCACCACCATCAACATCACCATCAACATCACCACCAACAACAACAACAACACCACCATCAACACCACCACCAACAACAACAACACCAACAACTACAACAACACCACCATCAACATCAACAACAACACCACCACCATCAACACCAAGACTACAAATGACACACCACCATCAACACCACCACCATCAACAACACCACCACCATCAACAACACCATCAACATCAACAACATCAACTACAACAACACCACCACCATCAACACCACCATCAACTACAACAACACCACCACCTTCAACACCACCATCAACACCACCATCAACACCACCACCAACAACAACAACACCAACAACTACAACAACACCACCATCAACATCAACAACAACACCACCACCATCAACACCACCACCAACATCAACACCACCATCAACAACAACACCACCATCAACAACAACACCACCACCATCAACACCACCACCAACATCAACACCACCACCAACACCACCATCAACTACAACAACACCACCATCAACACCACCACCAACACCACCATCAACACCACCACCAACATCAACACCACCATCAACTACAACAACACCACCATCAACACCACCAACAACAACAACAAAACCAACAACTACAACAACACCACCATCAACATCAACAACAACAACACCACCATCAACACCAACACCAACATCAACAACACCACCATCAACACCACCACCAACATCAACAACACCACCATCAACACCACCACCAACATCAACACCACCACCATCAACAACACCATCAACATCAACAACATCACATGCATATACACACCACCACCATCCACACCACCCACCGACCAACACCACCACCTTCAACACCACCATCAACACCACCACCAACATCAACACCACCATCAACTGCAACAACACCACCAGCATCAACACCACCACCAACATCAACACCACCATCAACACCACCACCAACAACAACAACACCAACAACTACAACAACACCACCATCAACATCAGCATCAACTACAACACCACCATCAACAACATCACCACCATCAACACCACCATCAACACCACCATCAACACCACCATCAACAACAACACCACCACCATCAACACCACCATCAACAACAACAATACCACCATCAACTACAACAACACCACCGTCAACTACAACAACACCACCATCAACATCAACAACACTACCATCAACAACACCATCAACATCACCACCATCAACAACACCATCAACATCAACAACACCACCATCAACATCACCACCATCAACATCACCACCATCAACTACAACACCACCATCAACTACAACACCATCAACATCACCACCATCAACTACAACACCACCATCAACTACAACACCATCAACTACAACACCACCATCAACACCACCATCAACTACAACAACACCACCATCAACAACATCACCACCATCAACATCAGCATCAACTACAACAACACCACCATCAACAACATCACCACCATCAACACCACCATCAACAACACCACCATCAACAACATCACCACCATCAACACCACCATCAACAACAACAACACCACCATCAACTACAACAACACCACCATCAACACCACCATCAACATCACCACCATCAACTACAACACCACCATCAACAACACCACCATCAACACCACCATCAACATCACCACCATCAACTACAACACCACCATCAACTACAACACCATCAACTACAACACCACCATCAACTACAACACCACCATCAACACCACCATCAACAACAACAACACCACCATCAACACCACCATCAACATCAACAACACCACCATCAACATCACCACCATCAACAACACCACCATCAACACCACCATCAACATCACCACCATCAACAACACCACCATCAACACCACCATCACAACATCACCACCATCAACACCACCATCAACATCAACAACACCACCATCAACAACACCACCATCAACAACACCACCATCAACAACAACAACACCACCATCAACACCACCATCAACACCACCATCAACAACAACAACACCACCATCAACAACAACAACACCACCATCAACAACAACAACACCACCATCAACTACAACAACACCACCATCAACTACAACAACTACAACAACCAAGGCTGGGATTCAATCAGATCGCTGGTTGTTGACAATGCAAGCTTTGAAAAGGCCATATTTTAAGGGCCATATTTAAAGGCCATATTTAAAGGCCATATTTAAAGGGCCATATTTAAAGGCCATATTTAAAGGCCATATTTAAAAGGCCATATTTAGGCTATATTTAAAGGCCATATTTAAAGAGCCATATTTAAAGGGCCATATTTAAGGGCGACATCAAAGGGCCATATTTAAAGGGCCAGATCAGCAAGGCTATATTCAAAGGGCCATATTTAAAGGGCCATATTTAAAGGGCCATATTGTAAGGGCCATATTTAAAAGTCCATATTTAAAGGGCCATATTTAAAAGTCCATATTTAAAGGGCCATATTTAAGAGCGATATTTAAAGGGCCATATTTAAAGGGCCATATTTAAAGGGCCATATTTAAGAGCGTATTTAAAGGGCCAATATCTAAAGGGCCATATTTAAAGGGCCATATTTAAAGGGCCATATTTAAAGGGCCATATTTAAAGGGCAATATTTAAGAGCCATATTTAAAGGGCCATATTTAAAGGGCCATATTTAAAGGCCATATTTAAAGGGATGGTAAATGCTGCAGATGTGTTGGCTCAATTGGAAATTGCCTTTAAAAGCCAAGCGCCACATTGTCGACCATCCACGGTTGGATTGAATCCCGACCAAAGTCATGAGCATGTTATCGTTCATCTCACAACTCCGGCACCAGTCAACAAAACCTCCCCAAAGTACTGGGAGCTTCAAGCCATGGCTGCCTACTGGAATTAGGCTGAAAACCCAAACAACATGAATTACAATCCGTGCCACCAAAACCCATGTGGTGTCTGGGGTTGTAAACACATTTAGTCTCTCTCTCTCTCTCTCTCTCTCTCTCTCTCTCTCTCTCTCTCTCTCTCTCTCTCTCTCTCTCTCTCTCTCTCTCTCTCTCTCTCTCTCTCTCTCTCTCTCTCTCTCTCTCTCTCTCTCTCTCTCTCTCTCTCTCTCTCTCTCTCTCAACACATTTAGTTCATTTAATTGAGCATGGCAATTCTAATGGACAACCCCCCCCCCCCCCCCCCCCCGCCCTACACACACACACACACACACTCTTTCTCTCTCCCTCCCTCCCTCCCTCTCTCTACCTTGACTTGGCTGCTGTGATTTGACAGACAAAACCAATTAAAGTGAGCCAGTTGAGACATCCAGACATCCACTGAAGTGAAACTCTGTTCAGTCAGAGCAAGAGACAAACTAGTCTTAATTTATAGAGAACGCTGCCAGGCCTTCAGCTATTAGCTGAAACAGAATTCCTCCATCATAACAAACAGCACGTCAAATTCCTGAAATACATCTGGAATGGAGTCTGTTCTGTGTGTGTGTTTCTGTGTGTGTGTGTGTGTGTGTGTGTGTGTGTGTGTGTGTGTGTGTGTGTGTGTGTGTATGGTAATGTGTGCAGTGTTTTGGGCATCAACAGAGAGAGGTAGATGGACCAAAGCTAGCTGATTTGGCCCCGGAGGGAGAGATGGAGAAAATGATGGAGAGACTGGCAGTGAATGAGAGAGGGAGATACAGGGAGAGATGGAGAGAATGATGGAAAGATGGAGAGAGAAAGAGAGAGGGAGATACAGGGAGAGATGGAGAGAATGATGGAGAGATGGAGAGAATGAGAGAGGGAGATACAGGGAGAGATGGAGAGAATGATGGAGAGATGGAGAGAAAGAGAGAGGGATATAGAGGGAGAGATGGAGAGAATGATGGAAGAGATGGAGAGAAAGAGAGGGAGAAAACAGGGGAGAGATGGAGACAAACAGACCCACCTCTCTACAGGGTCTCTGAGCATGATGATGAGCCATGCTTCAGCTGGAGGGTTAGTAGTAGTAGTAGTAGTAGTAGTAGTAGTGGTAGTAGTAGTAGCAGTAGTAGTAGTAGTAGTAGCAGTAGTATTAATAGTAGTAGTAGTAGTAGCATTACTAGTAGTAGTAGTAGTAATAATAGCAGTAGTATTAATAGTAGTAGTGGCAGAATTATAGTAGGATAGGAGCATCAATAGTAGTAGTAGTAGTAGTAGTAGTAATAGTAGCAGTAATATTAATAGTAGTAGTAGTAGTAGTAGTAATAGCAGTATTAGAGGAGCATAACTAGTATTAATAGTAGTAGTAGTAGTAGTAGCAATAGCAGTAGTAATAGCAGTAGTACTGGTATTATTAGTAATCAGAGAAGCAGTACCAATACATTAAAGTAGTAGTATTAGTAGTGGGTAAGTGGTATTAATAGTAGGTGTTAATAGTGGTAGTATTAATAGTAGTAGTAGTAGTAGTATAATTAGTAGATTAATAGTAGTATTCGCTGTATTAATAGTAGTAGTATTAATTGTGGCAGCAGTAGCAGTAATAGTAGTAGTATTAATAGTAGCAGTATTAATAGTAGTAGAAGTAATATAAGTAATAATGGTAGTAATAGTAGTAGTAGCAGTATTAATAGTGGTAGTATTAGTAGTATTACCAGTGGTAGTAGTGGTAATAGTAGTAGTATTAATGGTGGTTGTAGTAGTAATAACAGAGAGTAGAGTTACAGTACCTCTCTACAGGGTAGTAGTAGTAGCATTACCAGTAGTAGTAGTAGTAGTAGTATTAATAGTAGTAGTAGTATTAATAGTAGTGGCAGTATTAATGGTGGTAGTATAGTATTAGATAGTAGTGGTAGTAGTATTAGTAGTAGTAGTATTAATAGCAGTTACAGTACCTCTCTACAGGGTAGTAGTAGTAGTAGTAGTATTAATAGTAGTAGTAGTAGTATTAATAGTAATAGTAGTAGTAGTAGTATTAGTAGTGACAGTATTAATGGTGGTAGTAGTAGTATTAATAGTAGTGGTAGTAAGTATTAGTAGTAGTGGTATTAATAGTAGTTACAGTACCTCTACAGTGGAGAGTATTAATAGTAAGTATTAGTAGTGGCAGTATTAACAGTGGTAGTAGTAGTATTAATATTAGTGGTAGTAGTATTAGTAGTAGTAGTAGTATTAGTAGTGGTAGTAGTAGTATTAATAGCAGTTACAGTACCTCTCTACAGGGTCTCTGAGCACTACGATGAACCTTGCGTCAGGCTGAAGGGTTAGAGTAGTAGTATTAATAGTAGTAATAGTAGTAGTAGTAGTATTAATGGTGGTAGTAGTAGTATTAATAGTAGTGGTAGTAGTAGTATTAATAGCAGTTACAGAACCTCTCTACAGGGTCTCTGAGCATGACGATGAACCTTGCGTCAGGCTGAAGGGTTAGTAGTAAGTATTAATAGTGGTAGTAGTAGTAGTATTAATAGCAGTTACAGTACCTCTACAGGGTCTCTGAGCATGACGATGACCTTGCCTGCCAGGCTGAAGGTGTGGATAAAGTCCTGGATGAGGAAGGGTGGCTCCGCCTCCCGCCTCAGTCCAGTTGTCATAATAAATACGCCCAGGCATTGTTGTCCCACATGGTGGACGCAATGGCCTCTCCTGGACACAAACAAACAAACAAACACAAACACACGGTTTATTTATTACAGAAACAAGACAAAGGAAGTAACATGAATACAGTGTAAACAGTTGTGTAAGTATTTGCTGGAGAGGACAGTGCTTCTATATAAACCTCCTCCGTTAGGACATTCGATAATTAATCACAGAAAAGCATTAATGCCCTTCTTCACTATTAGTGTTCTCCTCCTTCAATGTGTCTGTCATTTATACTGTAGTGTCCTTCCTCCAATGTCCTGTCATTTATACCGGCAGGCCGTCTATGTGCTGCGATCCACAAAACTGTAGTGCTGCATTCTAATGTTCTGTCATTATAATACTGTAGTGTCCTCCTCCTCCAATGTGCTGTCATTATAATACTGTAGTGTCCTACTCCAATGTGCTGTCATTATAATACTGTAGTGTCCTCCTCCTTCAATGTGCTGTCATTATAATACTGTAGTGTCCTACTCCAATGTGCTGTCATTATAATACTGTAGTGTCCTCCTCCTCCAATGTGCTGTCATTATAATACTGTAAGTGCTCCTCCTCCTTAAATGTGCTGTCATTATAATACTGTACTGTCCTCCTCTTCCAATGTGCTGTCATTACAATACTGTAGTGTCCTCCTCCTCCAATGTGCTGTCATTATAATACTGTAGTGTCCTCCTCCTCCAATGTGCTGTCATTATAATACTGTAGTGTCCTCCTCCTCCAATGTGCTGTCATTATAATACTGTAGTGTCCTCCTCCAATGTGCTGTCATTATAATACTGCAGTGTCCTCCTCCTCCAATGTGCTGTCATTATAATACTGTAGTGTCCTCCTCCTCCAATGTGCTGTCATTATAATACTGTAGTGTCCTCCTCCAATGTGCTGTCATTATAATACTGCAGTGTCCTCCTCCTCCAATGTGCTGTCATTATAATACTGTAGTGTCCTCCTCCAATGTGCTGTCATTATAATACTGTAGTGTCCCTCCTCCTCCAATGTGCTGTCATTATAATACTGTAGTGTCCTCCTCCAATGTGCTGTCATTATAATACTGTAGTGTCCTCCTTCAATGTGCTGTCATTATAATACTGTAGTGTCTCCTCCTCCAATGTGCTGTCATTATAATACGGTAGTGTCCTCCTTCAATGTGCTGTCATTATAAACAACCGCAGTGTCCTCCTCCAATGTGCTGTCATTATAATACTGTAGTGTCCTCCTTCAATGTGCTGTCATTATAATACTGTAGTGTCCTCCTCCTTCAATGTGCTGTCATTATAATACTGTAGTGTCCTCCTCCTTCAATGTGCTGTCATTATAATACTGTACTGTCCTCCTCTTCCAATGTGCTGTCATTATAATACTGTAGTGTCCTCGTCCTCCAATGTGCTGTCATTATAATACTGTAGTGTCCTCTCTCCTTCAATGTGCTGTCATTATAATACTGCAGTGTCCTCCTCCATGTTTCTGTCATTATAATACTGCAGTGTCCTCCTTCAATGTGCTGTCATTATAATACTGTAGTGTCCTCCTCCTCCAATGTGCTGTCATTATAATACTGTAGTGTCCTCCTCTTCAATGTGCTGTCATTATAATACTGTAGTGTCCTCCTCCTTCAATGTGCTGTGCTCATCAGAACACCGTGTCTTTTCCTCCAGATGTGTCTGTCTATTATAATACTGTATGTTCCTCCTCCTTCAATGTGCTGTCATTATAATACTGTACTGTCTCTCCCCTCCAATGTGCTGTCATTATAATGCTGTAGTATCCTCCAATGTGCTGTCATTATAATACTGCAGTGTCCTCCTCCTTCAATGTGCTGTCATTATAATACTGTAGTGTCCCTCCAATGTGCTGTCATATCATAATACTGTAGTGTCTCTGCCTTTTAATGTGCTGTCATTATAATACTGTAGTGTCCTCCTCCAATGTGCTGTCATTATAATACTGTACTGTCCTCCTCCAATGTGCTGTCATTATAATACTGCAGTGTCCTCCTCCAATGTGCTGTCATTGTGACACTGTAGTGTCCTCCTCCTCCATGTTCTGTCTATTATAATACTGCAGTGTCCTCCTCCAATGTGCTGTCATTTATAATACTGTAGTGTCCTCCTCCAGAATGTCCTGTCATATAATACTGCAGTGTCCTCCTCCTCCAATGTGCTGTCATTATAATACTGTAGTGTCCTCCTCCTCCAATGTGCTGTCATTATAATACTGTAGTGTCCTCCTTCAATGTGCTGTCATTATAATACTGTAGTGTCCTCCTCCATGTGCTGTCAATGACAACACGCAGACCTCTTGAATGTGCTGTCATTATAATACTGTAGTGTCCCTCCCAATGCTGCTAGATTATAATACTGCAGTGTCCTCCTCCAATGTGCTGTCATTATAATACTGCAGTGTCCTCCTCCAATGTGCTGTCATTGTGACACTGTAGTGTCCTCCTCCAATGTCCTGTCATATAATACTGTAGTGTCCTCCTCCAATGTGCTGTCATTATAATACTGTAGTGTCCTCCTCCAATGTGCTGTCATTATAATAGTGTAGTGTCCTCCTCCTCCAATGTGCTGTCATTATAATACTGCAGTGTCCCTCCTCCTCCAAATGCCTGTCCATCTACAACACTGGAGCCACCCTCCATGCTGTCATTATAATACTGTAGTGTCCTCCTCCAATGTGCTGTCATTATAATACTGTAGTGTCCTCCTCCAATGTGCTGTCATTATAATACTGTAGTGTCCTCCTCCAATGTGCTGTCATTATAATACTGTAGTGTCCTCCTCCTCCAATGTGCTGTCATTATAATACTGTAGTGTCCTCCTCCAATGTGCTGTCATTATAATACTGTAGTGTCCTCCTCCTCCAATGTGCTGTCATTATAATACTGCAGTGTCCTCCTCCTCCAAATGCCTGTCATTATAATACTGTAGTGTCCTCCTCCAATGTGCTGTCATTATAATAGTGTAGTGTCCTCCTCCTCCAATGTGCTGTCATTATAATACTGCAGTGTCCTCCTCCTCCAATGGTGCTGCTCAGTACCTGGTAGTGTCTCCTCCTCCAATGTGCTGTCATTAATACTGTAGTGCTCCTCCTCCTCCAATGTGCTGTCATTATAATACTGTAGTGTCCTCCTCCAATGTGCTGTCATTATAATACTGTAGTGTCCTCCTCCAATGTGCTGTCATTATAATACTGTAGTGTCCTCCTCCAATGTGCTGTCATTATAATACTGTAGTGTCCTCCTCCAATGTGCTGTCATTATAATACTGTAGTGTCCTCCTCCTCCAATGTGCTGTCATTATAATACTGCATGTTCTCTCCCTCCTCCAATGTGTCCTGCCACCATATGGTAGTGTCCTCCTCCAATGTGCTGTCATTATAATACTGTAGTGTCCCCCTCCTCCAATGTGCTGTCATTGTGACACTGTAGTGTCCTCCTCCAATGTGCTGTCATTATAACACTGCAGTATCCTCCTCCAATGTGCTGTCATTATAATACTGTAGTGTCCTCCTCCAATGTGCTGTCATTGTGACACTGTAGTGTCTGACATAATACCGTATGATATTGAGATGAACTAATCCAAACAAGATTATTAAAATTAAGATTTTATTTTTTAATCTAGTGTTCTGGGCCTCCCGAGTGGTGCAGCGGTCTAGGTACTGCATCGCAGAGCTTGAGGCGTCACTACAGACCTGGGTTCGGTCCCAGGCTGTGTCACAGCGGTCTGGAAGGTACTGGATCGCAGTGCTTGAGGCGCTGACTACAGACCTGGGTTCGAGTCCCAGGCTGTGTCACAGCGGTCTCAGGTACTGCATCGCAGTGCTTGATGCGTCACTACAGACCTGGGTTCGGTTCCAGGCTGTGTCACAGCGGTCTAAGGTACTGCATTGCAGTGCTTGAGGCGCCACTACAGACCTGGGTTCGGTTCCAGGCTGTGTCACAGCGGTCTCAAAGGTACTGCATCGCAGTGCTCTAGGCGCTAGATGACAGACCTGGGTTCGGTTCCAGGCTGTGTCACAGCGGTCTCAGGTACTGCATCGCAGTGCTTGAGGCGTCACTACAGACCTGGGTTCGGTCCCAGGCTGTGTCACAGCGGTCTCAGGTACTGCATCGAAGTGCTCTAGGCGTCACTACAGACCTGGGTTCGGTCCCAGGCTGTGTCACAGCGGTCTCAGGTACTGCATCGAAGTGCTCTAGGCGCTACTACAGACCCGGTTTGGTTCCAGGCTGGTGTCACAGCAGTTTAAGGTACTGCATCGAGTGCTTGAGGTGGGGACCCACACCTGGTTCGGTTCCAGGCTGTGTCACAGCGGTCTGAAGGTACTGCATCGAAGTGCTCTGAGGCTTCACTACAGACCAGGGTTCGGTTCCAGCTGTGTCACAGCGCTTCAGGTACTGCATCGCAGTGCTTGAGGCGTGACTACAGACCCGGGTTCGGTTCCAGGCTGTCAGAGCGCTTCAGGTACTGCAGTACTGAGGCGTCACTACAGACCTGGGTTCGGTTCCAGGCTGTGTCACAGTGGTCTAAGGCACGCATCGAAGTGCTTGAGGCGTCACTACAGACCCGGGTTCGGTTCCAGAGGCTGTGTCACAGCAGTCTAGGGTACTGCATCGAAGTGCTTGAGGCGTCACTACAGACCCGGGTTCGGTCCCAGGCTGTGTCACAACCGGCTGTGATCGGGAATCCCATAGGGCGGCACACAATTGACCCAGTGCCGTCTGGGTTAGGGGAAGGTTTGACCGGGCGGGTGGTTTTTACTTGGCTCACTGCGCTCTAGTGACTCCTTGTGGCGGGCCGTGGCGCCTGCAAGCTGTCTTCAGTTGGACTGCGTTTCCACTGACACATTGGTGCGGCTGGCTTCCGGGTTAAGCGGGCGGGTGTTAAGAAGCGTTGTTTGGCGGGTCATGTTTCAGAGGACTCGAACTTCGACCTCTCCCGAACCCGTTGGGGAGTTGCAGCGATGAGACAAGCTCTTAACTGGATCGCAAATGGATATCACGAAAAACGGGTAATTATTATTTTTGAAAATCAACAACAAAAGTGTGAAAGAATCAAGCTAGCGTTTTCCCCCTCGCTCATTATCCCAGCTGTGATCAAAATCACGAGCGAATCGCTTCAACCATCTGGCGCTTGTGAGGGGTGGCCTGAATTGGGCAGGGGGTTGTGTAGGAGTTTAGGGGCCAGGGTTATGGCCGTTTCCCCTATACTTCGCTGGGCTCTCCAAGCCTCACTCCTCTCCTCTGCGAGTGTAGGACACAGTGTGAATACTGAGAGGTCTCTGGCACGTCTCTCCTCGGCCCTGAAGGATTTGTTCTTTAAAGATAGGAATAAAACGGCTTGACCAGCTGGCTTACTAAACTGGTTAGCTGTTAGCTGTTAGCTGTTAGCTGTTAGCTGTTAGCTGTTAACTGGTAGCTGGTAGCTGTTAGCTGTTAGCTGTTAGCTGGTAGCTGTTAGCTGGTAGCTGGTAGCTGTTAGCTGTTAGCTGGTAGCTGGTAGCTGGTAGCTGGTAGCTGTTAGCTGGTAGCTGGTAGCTGTTAGCTGGTAGCTGTTTGCTCGTAGCTGTTAGCTGGTAGCTGGTAACTGGTAGCTGGTAGCTGGTAGCTGTTAGCTGGAAGCTAGTAGCTGGAAGCTGGTAGCTGGAAGCTGGTAACTGGTAGCTGGTAACTGGTAGCTGGTAGCTGGTAGCTGTTAGCTCTTAGTGGTTAGCTGGGAAGTGGAGCCTAAGTGGTAACTGGAGCTGGAAGCTGGTAGCTGGGCTCAATACAACAACTCAGTGTGAGGCAAGACTACTTTTGCTATATTAAAGTCATAAATCAGAAGATGGACTGGTGGAGGAAGAGAGGGAGGGAGGGAGGGGAGGGAGGGAGCGAGGGAGGGAGGGAGGGAGGGAGGGAGGGAGGGAGGGAGGGAGGGAGGGAGGGAGGGAGGGAGGGAGGGAGGGAGGGAGGGAGCGAGCAAGGGAGGGAGGGAGGGAGTCAGAATCAGAGAGAATCAAAGAGGTGTGGGGGGGCTGCCTTAATCAACTTCCGAAGGTGTTTCCTATGATGATGTTGTGTTGATATTAATGATGATGTTGTGTTGATATTAATGATGATGTTGTGTTGATATTAATGATGATGTTGTGTTGATATTAATGGTGTTTCCTATGATGATGTTGTGTTGATATTAATGATGATGTTGTGTTGATATTAATGATGATGTTGTGTTGATATTAATGATGATGTTGTGTTGATATTAAAGGTGTTTCCTATGATGATGTTGTGTTGATATTAATGATGATGTTGTGTTGATATTAATGATGATATTGTGTTGATATTAATGATGATGTTGTGTTGATATTAATGATGATGTTGTGTTGATATTAATGACGATGTTGTGTTGATATTAATGGTGTTTCCTATGATGATGTTGTGTTGATATTAATGACGATGTTGTGTTGATATTAATGATGATGTTGTGTTGATATTAATGATGATATTGTGTTGATATTAATGACGATGTTGTGTTGATATTAATGGTGTTTCCTATGATGATGTTGTGTTGATATTAATGACGATGTTGTGTTGATATTAATGATGATGTTGTGTTGATATTAATGATGATGTTGTGTTGATATTAATGACGATGTTGTGTTGATATTAATGGTGTTTCCTATGATGATGTTGTGTTGATATTAATGACGATGTCGTGTTGATATGATGATGATGTTGTGTTGATATTAATGATGATGTTGTGTTGATATTAATGATGATGTTGTGTTGATATTAATGATGATGTTGTGTTGATATTAAAAGGTGTTCTACCTATGATGATGTTGTGTTGCTCTGGCTCCTGAGTGGGCGTTTCCCATCAGGTTGTCTTGGATCTGATAGGCTGCCAGGTCAAACAGATCCAAATAGTCTTCCACTGGGTAACGGTCATGGAACCCCTCACTCAGACGGATTATACCTGGAGGGAGGGAGGAGAGAGGGAGGGAGAGGGGGAGGGAGGAGGGAGGGGGAGGGGAGGGAGAGAGGGAGGGAGGGAGGGAGGAGAGAGGGAGGGATGGGAGAGGGAGGGAGGGAGGGAGGGAGGGAGGGAGGGAGGGAGGGAGGGAGGGAGGGAGGGAGGGAGGGAGGGAGGGAGGGATGGGAGAGGGAGGGAGGGAGGGAGGGAGGGAGGGAAGGAGGGAGGGAGGGAGGGAGGGAGGGAGGGAGGGAGGGAGGGAGGGAGGGAGGGAGAGAAGGGAGAGAGGGAGGGAGGGAGGGAGGAGAGAGGGAGGGAGGGAGGGAGGAGAGAGGGAGGGATGGGAGAGGGAGGGAGGGAGGGAGGAGAGAGGGAGGGAGGGAGGGATGGGGAGAGGGAGGGAGGGAGGGAGGGAGGGAGGGAGGGAGGGAGGGAGGGAGGGAGGGAGGGAGGGAGGGAGGGAGAGAAGGGAGAGAGGGAGGGAGGGAGGGAGGAGAGAGAGGGAGGGAGGGATGGGAGAGGGAGGGAGGGAGGGAGAGAGGGAGGGAGGGAGAGGGAGGAGGGAGCCAGCGATGGGAGAGGGAGGGAGGGAGGGGAGGGAGGGAGGGAGGAGGGAGGGAGGGAGGGAGGGAGGGATGGGAGAGGGAGGGAGGAGAGAGGGAGGGGTGGGGAGAGGGAGGGGTGGAGAGGGAGGCAGGTGGAGGGTGGAGGGGGAGAGGGAGGGGGAAGGGGGGAAGGGAGAGAGAGAGAAAGAGGGAGGGAGAGAGGGGAGGGGGGAGGGAGAGAGGGAGAGGGAGGAGGGAGATGGCACGTGGGAGAGAGGGAGGGAGGGAACGGAGAGAGAACGATAGACAAAGAATGATAGAGAGAGAGAGAAACAGAAAAATAGAGGGAGAAAGCAACATTAGGAAATGTCTCCTCTCAAGCCTCTTCATAGACACTAAAACCGCTCAGCCTGTCTTCAGTTTTAGTCCAGGTCAAAGCACTACCTGACATGTTGTGCTTCACGTAAACCCACAGGGTCAGCTTGATCTACACAGGTACATGTTGTACTTCACGTAAACCCACAGGGTCAGCTTGATCTATACAGGTACATGTTGTGCTTCACGTAAACCCACAGGGTCAGCTTGATCTATACAGCTACATGTTGTCCTTCACGTAAACCCACAGGGTCAGCTTGATCTCTACAGGTACATGTTGTCCTTCACGTAAACCCACAGGGTCAACTTGATCTATACAGGTACATGTTGTACTTCACGTAAACCCACAGGGTCAGCTTGATCTATACAGCTACATGTTGTCCTTCACGTAAACCCACAGGGTCAGCTTGATCTATACAGGTAGATGTTGTGCTTCACGTAAACCCACAGGGTCAGCTTGATCTATACAGGTACATGTTGTGCTTCACGTAAACCCACAGGGTC
>NC_143044.1:61025000-61045000 GCF_057628025.1 Oncorhynchus mykiss | reverse complement strand
AAACAAAAAGCAGAAAAAGCTTATTTATTTACATAAGTATTCAGACCCTTTGCTATGAGACTCTAAATGGAACTCTGCTGCATCCTGTTTCCATTGATCATCCTTGAGATGTTTCTACAAGTTGATTGGAGTCCACCTGTGGTAAATTCAATTTGACTGGACATGATTTGGAAAGGCACACACCTGTCTCACCATACACGCCTTCCATCTCCCCTCACAGGGTTCCCCGCCCATGTCCCCAGTTATTACAAGTAGAGGTGCAAACCTGTGGACACCTAAACAGTAACGTACTGCTCTGTTATGAACATGTTCCTCTTATCACCCCACACTCCGGCTGAATAGTCCAGAACAGGACACACGCATGTCTGATTCAGTTTGGAATAAGTAGCATAACCAATATCTTTGAGTGGTTTGGTTTGTCCTATAACTCCCCCAAGAGCTCTACTTGCTGTGTCGGCCCGGGGGGGGGCAGATGTTTAGCGTATAGAAAAGTAAAGGTCCCAGATATTTAGAATTGCTTAGTGAACTCGAAAATTTCTTCACCAAATCAAAACTGAAAAATAACTCTATTAATAGCTGTTTATATAAAATAAATGATCTGTCTGGTTGATCATTAGTCTCCATCATCTACACCAAGTCATTATCTGTCTGGTTGTCAGGTTGATCATTAGTTTCCATCATCTACACCAAGTCATTATCTGTCTGGTTGTCAGGTTGATCATTAGACTCCTTCTTCTACACCAAGTCATTATCTGTCTGGTTGTCAGGTTGATCATTAGACTCCATCTTCTCCACCAAATCATTATCTGTCTGGTTGTCAGGTTGATCATTAGACTCCATCTTCTACACCAAGTCATTATCTGTCTGGTTGTCAGGTTGATCATTAGACTCCATCTTCTACACCAAGTCGTTATCTGTCTGGTTGTCAGGTTGATCATTAGTTGACTATATAATTATACCATTCTGCAGGTTAAGTGTCTGACATCCAAGTGTTTTAACATGTTGTTTTCCTGTTTAGTTTTCAGGGAACATGTGTCTTCGTACGATTATTCCCCAAGATACGCCACATTTTCGTTACCCGAGAACAAACTAGCAAACTAGCCCTCCTCCCACTTATTAAGTACCTGTGTAACATCAGAGTTCAGCCCTTCCTGTTCCTGCCTGACTTCCATTGGAACTATCTTATGTCGTTCTGGTACCAAGTTATTTGTTTGGATTCACAAGGATGGGTTGTTATTTCGGCTAACGAATTGGGAAAACTAGAATATGGGAATGTTATGAAAGTTATTTATAATTGAACCTGGTGTGAATATAATTAAACTTTCCAAACAATCTACAACAATTCTATTTTGTTGAGACTTTTAATTAAAGATACAGATCAATATAATGCATGATCAGACACACACACACACACACACACACACAGACACACACACACACTCCAGTGCAGTACCTACATGTGGCTCACTGTGTAATAGCGCCTCGCGTTCTGGCAGCTGTCTGGTAGTACTGAACTCCACCTTGGACACTATGTTCTTCACCACCAGTTTAACGGTAGCGTAGTCCTTGGCAGAAGACACATTAAAAGGGTAGGGCCCAGTCCCGGACCCCGAGTTCGGCACCGTAGAGAAGTGATACGGGGACGGGGTCAAGAGGAGGCCCTTCTTGTCCCCAGTGAGGATATAGGATGCCACGATGAGGAACATGACGGCGAGGCCGAACAGGAAGCTGTACAGTTTAACCTTCCTGAAGCAGGTCAGGGTGCTCGTACCACATCCCAGGGTGCACCGGGGCCAGGGTCGGTGGAGATAGAGAGGGTCACGTTTCACCTCCAGCACGGCGAACAGGCTCATGGGGCTGTCGTCCACCTGTGGTTTCAGAGGTCTCTTCCTGTAGTCCTCCATCGAGGAACCCAACAGGGTGTATTCGTAGTCCATGTGTGTCATGGTGACAGAGAGGTGGGGTGATGGTGGGGTGGTTGGGTCTGAGGACCCACTGTGGAGGTGGGGTGGTTGGGGTCTGGGTGGTGGGGTGGGGTGATGGTGGGCTGGCTAGGTCTGAGGACCCACTGTGGTGGTGGGTCTGGGTGGTGGGGTGGTTGGGTCTGGGTGGTGGGGTGGGGTGGTTGGGTCTGGGTGGTGGGGTCTGGGTGGTGGGGTGATGGGGGGGTGGTGGAGGCCCGGCTAGGTTTGCTCAGCCTCAGAGACTTGGTGGTGGAGGAGAAGGAGAGGTGGTGGTGGTGGAGGAGAAGGAGAGGTGGTGGTGGTGGTGCCAGTGAGATGGGAGGAGGAGCCAGTAAGATGGGAGGAGGAGCCAGTGAGATGGGAGGAGGAGCCAGTGAGATGGTAGGAAGAGCCAGTGAGATGGTAGGAGGAGTATGATGGTTGTGGCCCAGGAGGATCATCCATACTGGGGGTGGGATGCTGCGTGCAGACAGACCACCTCCTCAACCACTACTGGAGCCCTGGAAACAGGAAGAAGAAGAGGCATGAGTGACAGAGAAGAAGGAAGTGGACTTCTAGTAGAACTTCCTGTTTCCTATTAAAAATGACTTTATGCTTAAGTTTCTAGCTGATTCATCCACAATCTAAAAAATGCTGGGTTAAAAACATCCCAATTTGGGTTATTTAGTAACCCAACACTGGGTCAATATTGGACAGAACACACGCTGGGTTATTTAGTAACCCAGCACAGGGTCAATACTGGACAGAACACACGCTGGGTTATTTAGTAACCCAACACTGGGTCAATACTGGACAGAACACACGCTGGGTTATTTAGTAACCCAACACTGGGTCAATACTGGACAGAACACACGCTGGGTTATTTAGTAACCCAACACTGGGTCAATACTGGACAGAACACACGCTGGGTTATTTAGTAACCCAACACTGGGTCAATACTGGACAGAACACACGCTGGGTTATTTAGTAACCCATCGCTGGGTTATTTAGTAACCCAACACTGGGTCAATACTGGACAGAACACACGCTGGGTTATTTAGTAACCCAACACTGGGTCAATACTGGACAGAACACACGCTGGGTTATTTAGTAACCCAACACTGGGTCAATACTGAACAGAACACAGGCTGGGTTATTTTGACCCAGACAGTAAGGCTGTGTGAATAACTAAACAAGATAGGTTGTTGGGATTACCCAATTAACCATCAGCTGGGTATATTAACTTTCATGCTGGGTCGACCTATCAGCTGGGTATATTAACTTTCATGCTGGGTCGACCAATCAGCTGGGTATATTAACTTTCATGCTGGGTCGACCAATCAGCTGGGTATATTAACTTTCATGCTGTGTCGACCAATCAGCTGGTTATATTAACTTTCATGTTTTTTTTTAATGCAATCCTTAGGTTGTTTTCAGGTCGAATGGCTTATTGGGGGCGTGGCTTTCAGCTAGATATTATTGGCCACCCGTGAGAGTAAATGTAATTCCTGTTCATCAATGTTAAATATTATATTCTGCAAATTCAAATGTTTTTTTGTTTTTGTTTTACACACTCTTCTATTATATTAAAATGATTAATTATCATAATATCATTATGATTAACTTATTATAATAAGGTACACCACCTTGTCGTTACCAAACATTTACATCGGCTTTTAGGGAACTCATATACTTCTGTAAGCGTCATTAAATCTGCATAAAATGTCAATGTTTGACCTTAATGTGATAACTATACAACAGAACAGATTAACAGGAATGGCGTTTACTCTCACGGGTGGCTGTAAATAACTATTCCGAAAGCCACACCCCCCCTACAAATCTATGCCTCTAGCACAGCACCCATAACCCAGCACACATAACCCAGCGCACATAACCCAGAACACATAACCCAGCACCCATAACCCAGCACCCATAACCCAGCACCCATAACCCAGCACCCATAACCCAGTACCCATAACCCAGCACCCATAACCCAGCACCCATAACCCAGCACCAATAACCAATAACCCATAACCCAGCACCAATAACCCAGCACCAATAACCCAGCACCAATAACCAATAACCCAGCACCAATAACCCAGCACCAATAACCAATAACCCAGCACCAATAACCCAGCACCAATAACCCATAACCCATAACCCAGCACCAATAACCCAGCACCAATAACCAATAACCCATAACCCAGCACCAATAACCCAGCACCAATAACCCAGCACCAATAACCCAGCACCAATAACCCAGCACCAATAACCCATAACCCAGCACCAATAACCCAGCACCAATAACCCATAACCCAGCACCAATAACCCAGCACCAATAACCCAGCACCAATAACCCATAACCCAGCACCAATAACCCAGCACCAATAACCCATAACCCAGCACCAATAACCCAGCACCAATAACCCAGCACCAATAACCCATAACCCAGCACCAATAACCCAGCACCAATAACCCATAACCCAGCACCAATAACCCAGCACCAATAACCCAGCACCAATAACCCATAACCCAGCACCAATAACCCAGCACCAATAACCCAGCACCAATAACCCATAACCCAGCACCAATAACCCAGCACCAATAACCCAGCACCAATAACCCATAACCCAGCACCAATAACCCAGCACCAATAACCCAGCACCAATAACCCAGCACCAATAACCCATAACCCAGCACCAATAACCCAGCACCAATAACCCAGCACCAATAACCCAGCACCAATAACCCATAACCCAGCACCAATAACCCAGCACCAATAACCCAGCACCAATAACCCATAACCCAGCACCAATAACCCAGCACCAATAACCCAGCACCAATAACCCAGCACCAATAACCCATAACCCAGCACCAATAACCCAGCACCAATAACCCAGCACCAATAACCCATAACCCAGCACCAATAACCCAGCACCAATAACCCAGCACCAATAACCAATAACCCATAACCCAGCACCAATAACCCATAACCCATAACCCAGCACCAATAACCAATAACCCATAACCCAGCACCAATAACCCATAACCCAGCACCAATAACCAATAACCCATAACCCAGCACCAATAACCAATAACCCAGCACCAATAACCAATAACCCATAACCCAGCACCAATAACCAATAACCCATAACCCAGCACCAATAACCCATAACCCAGCACCAATAACCCAGCACCAATAACCAATAACCCAGCACCAATGACCCAGCACCAATAACCCATAACCCAGCAGTTCTTAAAAGAAAGCAGCCCAACTGAGTGGCCCAACACCCTGCAACCCAACAATTGGGTCGTACAAATAACCCATAACCCAGCACCAATAACCCAGCACCAATAACCCATCATTGTGTTTAGATTGTACAGCTGCTTGTGACCTGGAAGAGGAAGAATTGAATAAGTGAGAACAAAGAGCTACGTCACGTTTCATCCAATCACAGACTCTTCCACCGAAACTGACTAGCGACGTTTCCCCCTTTAAAATCACTTGACAGTTCCGTCCAATTCATCCTGATCCAAAGCAGTGGAAGTGATTATATGGAGAAAACCTCTCAATCACAACAACAATGAAACACATAATACATTATACATAATACATTATACATACACTTCCATTGTAGACCAACTGTTGTTCCTGCTGAATCCATAACTTTAAAGTTCTCTCTCACTGAGGCTACAGTCTCTCTCTGAGTCAGTCTAGTAAAGTCTCTCTCTCTCTGTCTCTCTCTCTCTCCTCCTCCTCCCCTTCTCTCTCTCTCTCTCTCACTGAGGCTACAGTCTCTCTCTGAGTCAGTCTAGTAAAGTCGCTCTCTCTGTCTCTCTCACTCTCCTCCTCCTCCCCTTCTCTCTCTCTCTCTCTCACTGAGGCTACAGTCTCTCTCTGAGTCAGTCTAGTAAAGCTCTCTCTCTCTGTCTCTCTCTCTCTCTCTCCTCCTCCTCCTCCCCTTCTCTCTCTCTCACTGAGGCTACAGTCTCTCTCTGAGTCAGTCTAGTAAAGTCTCTCTCTCTCTCTCTCTCTCTCACTGAGGCTACAGTCTCTCTCTGAGTCAGTCTAGTAAAGCTCTCTCTCTCTCTCACTGAGGCTACAGTCTCTCTCTGAGTCAGTCTAGTAAAGCTCTCTCTCTCTCTCACTGAGGCTACAGTCTCTCTCTGAGTCAGTCTAGTAAAGCTCTCTCTCTCTCTCTCGCTCTGCCCCCCTCCCCCCCTCTCTTGTCTTGTCTTATCATACTAGTAGCAGACGTGACAACAACGTCCCAAAAGCTGTAATTGATGCAGATATTCCGCCACAGAGCGGATCGGGCTGTACTCAGGATGTTGCTTACATCCTGGTAGAAGTGCTGACTATCTGATGTGTGTGTGTGTGTGTGTGTGTGTGTGTGTGTGTGTGTGTGTGTGTGTGTGCCTTGCGGGTGTGTTTGTGTCTGTATGCTTGAGTCAGGAACCAGGTAACAGAGAGGGCAGCTTGCATTGAAACTTGCTGATTACATTTACATTCATATCAGACAGCATGGGTACATTAATATCAGACAGCATGGGTACATTAATATCAGACAACATGGGTACATTAATATCAGACAACATGGGTACATTAATATCAGACAACATGGGTACATTAATATCAGACAATGTGGGTACATTAATATCAGACAACATGGGTACATTAATATCAGACAACATGGGTACATTAATATCAGACAACATGGGTACATTAATATCAGACAACATGGGTACATTAATATCAGACAACATGGGTACATTAATATCAGACAACATGGGTACATTAATATCAGACAATGTGGGTACATTAATATCAGACAACATGGGTACATGGGTACATTAATATCAGACAACATGGGTATATTAATATCAGACAACATGGGTACATTAATATCAGACAACATGGGTACATGGGTACATTAATATCAGACAACATGGGTACATTAATATCAGACAACATGGGTATATTAATATCAGACAACATGGGTACATTAATATCAGACAACATGGCTACATTAATATCAGACAACATGGGTACATTAATATCAGACAACATGGGTACATGGGTACATTAATATCAGACAACACGGGTACATTAATATCAGACAACATGGGTACATGGGTACATTCTGCACTGCCCTGTTCTACACTGCCCTGCCCTGCTCTACACTGCCCTGTTCTACACTGCCCTGCCCTGCTCTACACTGCCCTGTTCTACACTGCACTGCCCTGTTCTACACTGCCCTGCTATGTTCAACACTGCCCTGCCCTGTTCTACACTGCCCTGCCCTGCTCTATACTGCCCTGCCCTGTTCTACACTGCCCTGCCCTGCTCTACACTGCCCTGCCCTGCTCTACACTGCCCTGCTCTGTTCTACACTGCCCTGCCCTGCTCTACACTGCCCTGCCCTATTCTACACTGCCCTGCTCTGTTCTACACTGCCCTGCCCTGCTCTATACTGCCCTGCCCTGTTCCACACCGCCCTGCCCTGTTCTACACTGCCCTGCCCTGCTCTATACTGCCCTGCCCTGTTCCACACCGCCCTGCCCTGTTCCACACCGCCCTGCCCTGTTCTACACTGCCCTGTTCTACACTGCCCTGTTCTGCACTGCCCTGTTCTACACTGCCCTGTTCTACACTGCCCTGTTCTACACTGCCCTGTTCTACACTGCCCTGCCCTGTTCTACACTGCCCTGTTCTACACTGCCCTGCCCTGTTCTACACTGCCCTGTTCTACACTGCCCTGCCCTGTTCTACACTACACTGCCCTGTTCTACACTACACTGCCCTGTTCTGCACTGCCCTGTTCTGCACTGCCCTGCCCTGTTCTACACTACACTGCCCTGTTCTACACTACACTGCCCTGTTCTACACTACACTGCCCTGTTCTGCACTGCCCTGCCCTGCTCTACACTACACTGCCCTGTTCTGCACTGCCCTGCCCTGTTCTACACTACACTGCCCTGTTCTACACTGCCCTGCCCTGTTCTACACTACACTGCCCTGTTCTGCACTGCCCTGTTCTGCACTGCCCTGTTCTGCACTGCCCTGTTCTACACTGCCCTGTTCTACACTACACTGATCTACACTGCCCTGCCCTGTTCTACACTGCCCTGCCCTGTTCTACACTACACGGATCTACACTGCCCTGCCCTGTTCTACACTACACTGTTCTACACTGCCCTGCCCTGTTCTACACTACACTGCCCTGTTCTGCACTGCCCTGTTCTACACTGCCCTGTTCTACACTGCCCTGCCCTGTTCTACACTGCCCAGTGTAGAGCAGGGCAGGGCAGTGTAGAGCAGGGCAGGGCAGTGTAGAACAGGGCAGGGCAGTGTAAAACAGGGCAGGGCAGTGTAGAACAGGGCAGTGTAGAGCAGGGCAGGGCAGTGTAGAACAGGGCAGTGTAGGGCAGGGCAGGGCAGTGTAGAGCAGGGCAGTGTAGGGCAGGGCAGTGCAGTGTAGAGCAGGGCAGGGCAGTGTAGAGCAGGGCAGGACAGGGCAGTGTAGAACAGGGCAGGGCAGTGCAGGGCAGTGCAGGGCAGGGCAGGACAGGGCAGTGCAGTGCAGGGCAGTGCAGGGCAGGGCAGGACAGGACAGGGCAGTGTAGAGCATGGCAGGGCAGTGTAGAGCAGGGCAGTGCAGTGTAGAGCAGGGCAGGGCAGTGTAGAGCAGGGCAGGACAGGACAGGGCAGTGTAGAGCAGGGCAGTGTAGAACAGGGCAGGGCAGTGCAGGGCAGTGCAGGGCAGGGCAGGGCAGGGCAGGACAGGGCAGTGCAGGGCAGGGCAGTGTAGAACCGGTCGCCCCCCGCCTCCTGCTAGAACAGCAGA
Organism: Oncorhynchus mykiss; assembly: GCF_057628025.1. Taxonomy (NCBI): domain Eukaryota; kingdom Metazoa; phylum Chordata; class Actinopteri; order Salmoniformes; family Salmonidae; genus Oncorhynchus; species Oncorhynchus mykiss. The sequence continues at coordinate 61,036,209 of NC_143044.1, read as the reverse complement.
CTGGAGGCTGGGGAGACACCATGTGTTTGCTAACTAACTACCACTAATGGCTAACGCCATGTGTTAGCTAGCTTGCTAGTTAGGAACTTGTGTGCTAGATAGCATGCTATTTTGCTAGCTTGCACACGGTGTTGCCGATAGCCCCCCGCCTGCTGTGAGAGAGCGAGAGAGAGAGAGAGAGAGAGAGTGGGAGAGAGAGAGAGAGAGAGAGAGAGAGAGAGAGAGAGAGAGAGAGGGGGATAGAGTGAGAGAGAGAGTGAGAGAGAGAGAGAGAGAGAGAGAGAGAGAGAGAGAGAGAGAGAGAGAAGGATAGGGAAATCGTTTTTTAAAGGCAGTTTTGTCTTTTCCCAGCATGAAAGTCAACGACAACACAAGGAGGTCTGTAAGGATTAGGACAACTTTTTAGCAATTTCCTGTTAATCAGTTACAGTACAGTTTGTTCTCTTTCTCTCGCTCTCTCCCTCGCACTTTCGCCCCCTCTCTCTCTCGCCCCCTCTCTCTCTCTCGCCCCCTCTCTCTCTCGCCCCCTCTCTCTGAGAGAGAGTATAGCCTTGGAGGATTTTGTCTATTGCTTGGAATACAACAAGCAGTGTCATTATCAGGTCCAACTGCAGCCCAGCCTGCCCATGCCGTTAATACTCTTCACCAAAGGTTTGAGGAAGTGGCTTCTCTTTCTTGTTGCCCTGTTGTGTGTTGAATGTGTAACATCTCTTTAGATCGTACAGTACCGTAAGCTCACTGCACAGCGTGACGTTTTAAAAATAAATATAAAAAAATACATTTTAGTCATTTAGGAGACGCTCCTATCCAGAGCGACTTACAGGAGCAGTTGAGGTTCAGTGTCTTGCTCAAGGGCACAATAACACATTTTCACCGGCTCCAGGCTAGGTGAAAATTAAATAATTTTGTTGTTGTTGTACATAGTTTTTTTTTTTCTCCCTTTTTCTCCCCAGTTTCGTGGTATCTAATTGGTAGTTACAGTCTTGTCTCATCGCTGCAACTCCCGTACGGACTCGGGAGAGGTGAAGGTCGAGAGCCAAGCGTCCTCTGAAGCACAACCCAACCAAGCCGCACTGCTTCTTGACACAACACTTAACCCGGGAAGCCAGCCGCACCAATGTGTCGGACGCTGAGGCCAATTGTGCGCCGCCCCATGGGTCTCCTGGTCACGGCTACTACAGAGCCTGGACTCAAACCAGGTTCTCTAGTGGCACAGCTAGCACTGCGTTGCAGTGCCTTAGACCACTGCGCCACTCGGGAGACCCATGTAAAGGGGTCTCTAATGAGGTATTAATATCGCAGCTCTCTGTTAACACCACATTGAGGCTGCATCTCAAATGGAACTGTCTCTACTATCTCTACTGTCTCTCATGTCTCTACTATCTCTACTATCTCTACTGTCTCTACTGTCTCTACTGTCTCTACTACCTCTACTGTCTCTAATGTCTCTACTGTCTCTACTGTCTCTAATGTCTCTACTGTCTCTACTCTCTCATGTCTCTACTGTCTCTACTATCTCTACTGTCTCTCATGTCTCTACTATCTCTACTCTCTTATATTTCTACTGTCTCTACTATCTCTACTGTCTCTACTATCTCTACTGTCTCTACTGTCTCTACTATCTCTACTATCTCTACTGTCTCTAATGTCTCTACTGTATCTACTGTCTCTACTGTCTCTACTATCTCTACTGTCTCTCATGTCTCTACTATCTCTACTCTCTCATATTTCTACTGTCTCTACTGTCTCTACTATCTCTACTGTCTCTACTATCTCTACTGTCTTTATTGTCTCTCATATCTCTACTGTCTCTACTGTCTCTACTGTCTCTACAATCTCTACTGTCTCTACTACCTCTACTGTCTCTACTACCTCTACTGTCTCTACTGTCTCTACTATCTCTACTGTCTCTACTGTCTCTACTGTCTCTACTATCTCTACTACCGCTACTGTCTCTACTGTCTCTACTATCTCTACTATCTCTACTGTCTCTACTGTCTCTACTATCTCTACTGTCTCTACTGTCTCTACTATCTCTACTGTCTCTACTATCTCTACTGTCTCTACTGTCTCTTACTATTATTCAACTGTTTCAATATTGTATCATTACTTTCTCTAGACTGGAGTGTTCCTGTAGTTATATGTGTTGATCTATCTCTAGAAAGGAGTGTTCCTGTAGTACCAGAGAGAGACAGGGATGGAGGTAGAGAGAGAGAGGGTTGACTGGATGGAGAGATGGAACAGACCAGAGAGAGACAGGGGACAGGGATGGAGATAGAGAGAGAGGGCTGACTGGATGGAGAGATGGAACAGACCAGAGAGAGACAGGGGTGGAGGTAGAGAGAGAGGATCTATATTATCTATGGACCACTGTTGATCCATGGGGTTGCTCAGCGCTAGATAGATACAGGGTTTTCCTTCCATCTATGGACCACTGTGTGATCTGGGGGCTGCTGAAAGAGAAATATCATTTTCTGATAAGAATAATCCTTTATCCAGCAGGCTTCACCAGGGTATCTCTCACAGCCCTCTCTGGCAGGAGACAGGGGCTAACATACAGTACAGAACAGCACTGTGTAGTCTAGTACCTTCCAGAATGCTTACATTTGTTCTAGAATGTAGTTCTCAGAGACATGCAGTAACAGGCTACTGTTAGAATGTAGTTCTCAGAGACAGGATAGTAACAGACTACTGTTAGAATGTAGTTCTCAGAGACAGGATAGTAACAGACTACTGGTAGAATGTAGTTCTCAGAGACAGGATAGTAACAGACTACTGTTAGAATGTAGTTCTCAGAGACAGGATAGTAACAGACTACTGTTAGAATGTAGTTCTCAGAGACAGGATAGTAACAGACTACTGGTAGAATGTAGTTCTCAGAGACAGGATAGTAACAGACTACTGGTAGAATGTAGTTCTCAGAGACAGGATAGTAACAGACTACTGTTAGAATGTAGTTCTCAGAGACATGCAGTAACAGGCTACTGTTAGAATGTAGTTCTCAGAGACAGGATAGTAACAGACTACTGGTAGAATGTAGTTCTCAGAGACAGGATAGTAACAGACTACTGTTAGAATGTAGTTCTCAGAGACATGATAGTAACAGACTACTGTTAGAATGTAGTTCTCAGAGACAGGATAGTAACAGACTACTGTTAGAATGTAGTTCTCAGAGACAGGATAGTAACAGACTACTGTTAGAATGTAGTTCTCAGAGACAGAGACAGGATAGTAACAGACTACTGTTAGAATGTAGTTCTCAGAGACAGGATAGTAACAGACTACTGTTAGAATGTAGTTCTCAGAGACAGGATAGTAACAGACTACTGTTAGAATGTAGTTCTCAGAGACAGAGACAGGATAGTAACAGACTACTGTTAGAATGTAGTTCTCAGAGACATGCAGTAACAGGCTACTGTTAGAATGTAGTTCTCAGAGACAGGATAGTAACAGACTACTGGTAGAATGTAGTTCTCAGAGACAGGATAGTAACAGACTACTGTTAGAATGTAGTTCTCAGAGACATGCAGTAACAGGCTACTGTTAGAATGTAGTTCTCAGAGACAGGATAGTAACAGACTACTGTTAGAATGTAGTTCTCAGAGACAGGATAGTAACAGACTACTGTTAGAATGTAGTTCTCAGAGACAGGATAGTAACAGACTACTGGTAGAATGTAGTTCTCAGAGACAGGATAGTAACAGACTACTGTTAGAATGTAGTTCTCAGAGACATGCAGTAACAGGCTACTGTTAGAATGTAGTTCTCAGAGACAGGATAGTAACAGACTACTGTTAGAATGTAGTTCTCAGAGACAGGATAGTAACAGACTACTGTTAGAATGTAGTTCTCAGAGACAGGATAGTAACAGACTACTGGTAGAATGTAGTTCTCAGAGACAGGATAGTAACAGACTACTGGTAGAATGTAGTTCTCAGAGACATGCAGTAACAGGCTACTGTTAGAATGTAGTTCTCAGAGACAGGATAGTAACAGACTACTGTTAGAATGTAGTTCTCAGAGACAGGATAGTAACAGAATACTGGTAGAATGTAGTTCTCAGAGACAGGATAGTAACAGACTACTGGTAGAATGTAGTTCTCAGAGACAGGATAGTAACAGGCTACTGGTAGAATGTAGTTCTCAGAGACAGAGACAGGATAGTAACAGACTACTGTTAGAATGTAGTTCTCAGAGACAAGATAGTAACAGACTACTGGTAGAATGTAGTTCTCAGAGACAGGATAGTAACAGACTACTGGTAGAATGTAGTTCTCAGAGACAGGATAGTAACAGACTACTGGTAGAATGTAGTTCTCAGAGACAGGATAGTAACAGACTACTGGTAGAATGTAGTTCTCAGAGACAGGATAGTAACAGACTACTGGTAGAATGTAGTTCTCAGAGACAGGATAGTAACAGACTACTGGTAGAATGTAGTTCTCAGAGACAGAGACAGGATAGTAACAGACTACTGTTAGAATGTAGTTCTCAGAGACAGGATAGTAACAGACTACTGGTAGAATGTAGTTCTCAGAGACAAGATAGTAACAGACTACTGTTAGAATGTAGTTCTCAGAGACAGGATAGTAACAGACTACTGTTAGAATGTAGTTCTCAGAGACAGGATAGTAACAGACTACTGGTAGAATGTAGTTCTCAGAGACAGGATAGTAACAGACTACTGGTAGAATGTAGTTCTCAGAGACAGGATAGTAACAGACTACTGGTAGAATGTAGTTCTCAGAGACAGGATAGTAACAGACTACTGGTAGAATGTAGTTCTCAGAGACAGAGACAGGACGGTAACAGACTACTGGTAGAATGATTCCATAAAGAAACAATGAAATGGTTTGAAGTTCTGTACTGATCTTCTGACATCCTAACAGCAGCCTCTTCTCATCCTCATCGATCCGAACGTTGGACATATTTAGAGAAGAACTCCTCTCATCTCAAGGTCCAGGAAATGGAAGCTTGGTCCCATTCCACCAACAACACAGGAAGGACAGACCGGCTAGCTGGACGGACAGACAGACAGATTCTGAGTACCAGTCAACAAACAGTTGGAAGATTCAACAGCATGAGGTTATCTAGCCTTCTTTCCAAGATTTACTATCTGTGTCCTGCACCTGAAAGATACTGGATATCTGTAGGACACCACTTCTAGTGATATCAGGATATCTGTAGGACACTACTCCTAGTGATATGAGGATATAGGACACTACTTCTAGTGATATGAGGATATAGGACACTACTTCTATTGGACACTACTTCTAGGGATATGAGGATATAGGACACTACTTCTATAGGACACTACTTCTAGGGATATGAGGATATCTATAGGACACTACTTCTGATCTAGTCATATGATTAATTACAGACAGGATAGTACCAGTCTGGACAGGTGTGATTGATTACAGACCGGATAGTACCAGTCTGGACAGATATGATTAATTACAGACAGGATAGTACCAGTCTGGACAGATATGATTAATTACAGACAGGATAGTACCAGTCTGGACAGATATGATTAATTACAGACAGGATAGTACCAGTCTGGACAGACATTACTCATTACAGACAGGATAGTACCAGTCTGGACAGACATTACTCATTACAGACAGGATAGTACCAGTCTAGACATATATATGACTCATTACAGACAGGATAGTACCAGTCTGGACAGATGTGATTCATTACAGACAGGATAGTACCAGTCTGGACAGATATGATTAATTACAGACAGGATAGTACCAGTCTGGACAGATATGATTAATTACAGACAGGATAGTACCAGTCTGGACAGATATGATTAATTACAGACAGGATAGTACCAGTCTGGACAGATGTGATTCATTACAGACAGGATAGTACCAGTCTAGACATATATATGACTCATTACAGACAGGATAGTACCAGTCTGGACAGATGTGATTCATTACAGACAGGATAGTACCAGTCTGGACAAGTGTGATTAATTACAGACAGGATAGTACCAGTCTGGACAGGTGTGATTAATTACAGACAGGATAGTACTATTCTGGACCGATATGACTCATTACAGACAGGATAGTACCAGTCTGGACAGATATGACTCATTACAGACAGGATTGAACCAGTCTGGACAGAGGGATGGAGTGTGATATGGTTGATCTGAGTCTACTAATCACACAGCAGTTGAAGTTGAGTGTCTGTAATCACACTGGGTCATGGCTAAGTAGATGAGACTAACAGCTGAGTCATCATATCAATACAAATCAAATGTTATTTGCCCCACTGCTTACGAGCCCTTTCCAACGATGCAGAGTTGAGACTTCTGTTTCAACAGAATACTCACACACACACACACACACACACACACATACCACATACTTCTGTTATCAACAGAAAACTCACAGTCATTATTAACCATCTAGATGAGGCCTCCTCCATGACACACACACACACACACACACACACACACACACACCACAGGCGACAGGGGCGCAGACACACACACACCACAGGCAAGGGGGGCACAGACACGAGCGTGAGATCATGCATCACTTATGACACCAAATTAATGAGCTGATCTGATTGGCAGAATGATAATAAACAGCCAATGAAATCCTATGACACTTCTCTCTCTCTGTCTCTCTCTCCCTCCTTCTCTTCCTCCTCTCTCCCTCCTCTCTCTCTCCATCCTTCTCTTCCTCCTCCCTCCCTCCCTCCCTCCTCTCTCCCTCCTTTTCTTCCTCTCTCTCCCTCCTTCTCTTTCTCCCTCCCTCCTTCTCTTTCTCCCTCCCTCCCTCCCTCCCTCCCTCTCTCCCTCCCTCCCTCCCTCCTTCTCTTCCTCCTCTCTCCTCTCTCCCTCCCTCCTCCCTCCCTCCCTCCCTCCCTCCTCTCTCTCTCTCTCTCCCTCCCTCCTTCTCTTCCTCCTCTCTCCCCCCTCCTTCCACCAATGTTCATGGCTATCAGTCTTTCTCCACACGTCACCTCACGTCTCCGTACACCACCCAGTGTAATTAAAATAAAGGGTTTCTAGTGGAATAAACAGTGTTCATGAGGACAGGGTAAATACATCCCACTGAGGCATGAAATTAATTAGACAACAGCATACAGGAACAGAACAGAACAGAACAGGAGCACAATGGAACAGAGCAGAGAATAGAATAGAATAGAACAGAGAACAGAGCAGGGCAGAGAACAGAACAGAACAGAGCAGAGAACAGAACAGAATAGAGAACAGAGCAGGGCAGAGAACAGAACAGAGAACAGAACATAATAGAGAACAGAGCAGGGCAGAGAACAGAACAGAGAGCAGAGAACAGAACAGAACAGAGAACAGTACAGGAGCACAACAGAGCAGAGCGGAACAGAGAACAGAACAGAGAACAGAGCAGAGAACAGAACAGAGAACAGAACAGAGAACAGAACAGAGCAGAGAACAGAACAGAACAGAGAACAGAACAGAGCAGAGAATAGAACAGAACAGAGAACAGAACAGAACAGAGAACAGAACAGGGAACAGAACAGAGCAGAGGACAGAACAGAACAGAGAACAGAACAGAGCAGAGAAGAGAACAGAACAGAGAACAGAACAGAACAGAGAACAGAACAGGGAACAGAACAGAGCAGAGGACAGAACAGAACAGAGAACAGAACCGAGCAGGGAACAGAACAGGGAACAGAACAGAGCAGAGGACAGAACAGAACAGAGAACAGAACAGAGCAGGGAACAGAACAGAGCAGAGCGGAACAGAGCAGAGAACAGAACAGAGCAGAGAACAGAACAGAACAGAGAACAGAACAGAGCAGAGAATAGAACAGAACAGAGAACAGAACAGAACAGAGAACAGAACAGGGAACAGAACAGAGCAGAGGACAGAACAGAACAGAGAACAGAACAGAGCAGAGAAGAGAACAGAACAGAGAACAGAACAGAACAGAGAACAGAACAGGGAACAGAACAGAGCAGAGGACAGAACAGAACAGAGAACAGAACCGAGCAGGGAACAGAACAGGGAACAGAACAGAGCAGAGGACAGAACAGAACAGAGAACAGAACAGAGCAGGGAACAGAACAGAGCAGAGCGGAACAGAGCAGAGAACAGAACAGAGCAGAGAACAGAAAAAGAGAACAGAACAGAGAACAGCACAGAGAAACGAACAGAGCAGAGAACAGAGCAGAGAACAGAGAACAGAACAGAGCAGAGAACAGAACAGAACAGAGAACAACAGAGAACAGAACAGAGAACAGGGAACAGAACAGAGAACAGAACAGAGAACAGAGCAGAGAACAGAACAGAAAAAGGGAACAGAGAACCTGGCCCGAGGCTCCGTCAAACCGCCATCCGTCACAGTCGGGTGAAATCCATCATGTAAGTGATATATCTAAGTTACACAACGTTATGGCTGGAGATCGATATTCCTCATGGCGGCTCAGCTGTGCATTGAGCTGTTACTTCAGAAGACATGAAGCCATGGGTTGTGGGTTGTCATCCAACACATTCTGCTGAGTCACATATGGAGCCTATCCCTGGCTGACCTGGGGTCAGGCTATAATCTAGTGGTCAGGTTATAGACTGTTATAGAGACACTGTGTCATCCAACACATTCTGCTGAGTCACATATGGAGCCTATCCCTGGCTGACCTGGGGTCAGGCTATAATCTAGTGGTCAGGTTAGAGACTGTTATTGACACTGACACTGTGTCATCCAACACATTCTGCTGAGTCACATAGGGAACGTATTTAGGGCTGACCTGGGATCAGGAGTGAGACACTATAACATTCTGCTGAGTCACATTGGGAACGTATTTAGGGCTGACCTGGGATCAGGAGTGAGACACTATAACATTCTGCTAGGTCACATAGGGAACGTATTTAGGGCTGACCTGGGATCAGGAGTGAGACACTATAACATTCTGCTAGGTCACATAGGGAACGTATTTAGGGCTGACCTGGGATCAGGAGTGAGACACTATAACATTCTGCTAGGTCACATAGGGAACGTATTTAGGGCTGACCTGGGATCAGGAGTGAGACACTATAACATTCTGCTAGGTCACATAGGGAACGTATTTAGGGCTGACCTGGGATCAGGAGTGAGACACTATAACATTCTGCTGAGTCACATAGGGAACGTATTTAGGGCTGACCTGGGATCAGGAGTGAGACACTATAACATTCTGCTGAGTCACATAGGGAACGTATTTAGGGCTGACCTGGGATCAGGAGTGAGACACTATAACATTCTGCTGAGTCACATAGGGAACGTATTTAGGGCTGACCTGGGATCAGGAGTGAGACACTATAACATTCTGCTGAGTCACATAGGGAACGTATTTAGGGCTGACCTGGGATCAGGAGTGAGACACTATAACATTCTGCTAGGTCACATAGGGAACGTATTTAGGGCTGACCTGGGATCAGGAGTGAGACACTATAACATTCTGCTAGGTCACATAGGGAACGTATTTAGGGCTGACCTGGGATCAGGAGTGAGACACTATAACATTCTGCTAGGTCACATAGGGAACGTATTTAGGGCTGACCTGGGATCAGGAGTGAGACACTATAACATTCTGCTAGGTCACATAGGGAACGTATTTAGGGCTGACCTGGGATCAGGAGTGAGACACTATAACATTCTGCTGAGTCACATAGGGAACGTATTTAGGGCTGACCTGGGATCAGGAGTGAGACACTATAACATTCTGCTGAGTCACATAGGGAACGTATTTAGGGCTGACCTGGGATCAGGAGTGAGACACTATAACATTCTGCTGAGTCACATAGGGAACGTATTTAGGGCTGACCTGGGATCAGGAGTGAGACACTATAACATTCTGCTGAGTCACATAGGGAACGTATTTAGGGCTGACCTGGGATCAGGAGTGAGACACTATAACATTCTGCTGAGTCACATAGGGAACGTATTTAGGGCTGACCTGGGATCAGGAGTGAGACACTATAACATTCTGCTGAGTCACATATGGACTCCATCCAGGACTGCATCGATTTAATTGAATATCTCTATGTGATGCCAACTGTAAAATAATTAAACGTAGGGATTGAACTTGATCATAATAAACACATTTTAGGGGCCAAAACGTCCGTCACATTTTATGCGGGTTTGGCCGTTCTGCTGATTGTAATTTCCATAGGCTTTCTAGGTCAGACCAGGGTTTATTGGCATCACTACTTCACCGGACACTGGGAGACTGGTGACTTCACGCTCCAGACCGGACACTGGGGGCCTAGTGACTTCACGCTCCAGACCGGACACTGGGGGGCCTGGTGACTTCACGCTCCAGACCGGACACTGGGGGGCCTGGTAACTTCACACTCCAGACCGGACACTGGGGGGCCTGGTGACTTCACACTCCAGACCGGACACTGGGGGGCCTGGTGACTTCACGCTCCAGACCGGACACTGGGGGGCCTGGTGACTTCACGCTCCAGACCGGACACTGGGGGCCTGGTGACTTCACGCTCCAGACCGGACACTGGGGGCCTGGTGACTTCACGCTCCAGAACGGACACTGGGGACCTGGTGACTTCACGCTCCAGACCGGACACTGGGGGCCTGGTGACTTCACGCTCCAGAACGGACACTGGGGACCTGGTGACTTCACGCTCCAGACCGGACACTGGGGGCCTGGTGACTTCACGCTCCAGACCGGACACTGGGGGCCTGGTGACTTCACGCTCCAGACCGGACACTGGGGGCCTGGTGACTTCACGCTCCAGACCGGACACTGGGGGCCTGGTGACTTCACGCTCCAGACCGGACACTGGGGGCCTGGTGACTTCACGCTCCAGACCGGACACTGGGGGCCTGGTGACTTCACGCTCCAGAACGGACACTAGGGGCCTGGTGACTTCACGCTCCAGACCGGATATATAACCAAGACTGACCTGAGATCAGTCTAATGTAGAGGAAGTCACCATCACATAAACTGTGTGTGATATATAACCAAGACTGACCTGGGATCAGTCTAATGTAGAGGAAGTCACCATCACATAAACTGTGGGTGCGTCACAGGAAGCTGGTGGCACCTATTTTGGGGGGAAGAAGGGCTTGTGGTAAAGGCTGGGGTGGAATAGTTTCTATGTGTTTGATGCCATTCCATTCGCTCCGTTCCAGCCATTATTATGAGCCGTCCTCCCCTTAGCAGCCTCCACGGGGTGTGTGTGTGTGTGTGTGTGTGTCTGTGTTTGTGTGT